>NW_027203543.1:0-70376 GCF_024711535.1 Dipodomys merriami | reverse complement strand
TTACAAGTGATTATAGGTTATAGTATTCATAGATTCATAGATTTATAAAATGCACAGATTTATACCACAGATTTCTGAACCAAGGGAATAGGGATTTGTCTATACACTATAAGAAAAATTAGAATTCAAGCTTAAAAGCTGAAGTCATTTAGCTAGTTCTAAAATGAGAAGATAAACACTTCTAAGCTATTCTTGTTCATCCTAAGTGTGCTAAGGTTGTCATCTCTTTTTTTTTTTGGGGGGGGGGTCCGGTCGTGGGGCCTGAACTCTGGGCCTGGGTGCTGTCCCTCAGTTCTTCAGCTCAAGGCTGGCGCTCTACCACTTGAGCCACAGCGCCACTTCCGGCTTTTTTCTTTTTTGCTTATGTGGTGCTGAGGAATCGAAACCAGGGCCTCGAGCATGCAAGGCAAGCGCTCTACCACTGAGCCACCTTCCCAGCCCCAGGATGTCATGTCTTTAGAGGACAGCATTTCTAGGAAACCACAGACAGTTTGACCTCAATTGTTTCCTCATGAAAATGATTGTTCCTGTTTTATCTTTGAAAGACTTTCACTTTGTTTTCCTGAAAAAGTCAGTTTTAAGTGTATTCAGGCAGTACAATTTGTGACTAGAGCCATCTTCTAATAGGTTATAAGTGTTTAGAGGCTCAGGCTCATTTCTCTTGCATGCCCCAGTTCTTACAACCCCCCTGGGGCTGGGATTATTTTGCTGTACCCAGATGGGTGTGTGAGAAGCTTCATGCTTCAGTGATAGGGCTTCTGGCTCTGAATGGCTTTGATGTCTTTCAGGGTTCTTCTCTGCCTTCCCTGCAACTGTTCTGTTCCCTGGTTTGCAGACAGCAGCACCATCTGTGAAGAGCAGGGACTATCATGCTAACCACTTCCCTCTTGCCCCATTTTCTTTTTGAGTTAGAGTCTCTTCTATCATTCTTAGGCTGCTCAGAGTGAAGGGCATTTTCCTCTGACGTTTTATCTCTTTTCCTAAGGCAAGAGCAGCCAGAAGTCTTTGCTAGGCATGCTGGGAACACAGTAGTATGAACTTTCTGTGCAGCATTCTCTGGCAGCTCTTCCATACCAGGCCACATATCTCATAGGCTTCATTCCAGGCTCATTGCAGCCCTGCCTCTTGCTAACACTGCAGACTCTGTTCTCATCCTGGGGCTGTGCACAAGGCAGGGCTTTGGCTTTAAAACTGTCTCTTCATAGCTCTTCAGGAGGGAGAAGCAGTAAAGGGCAGCCACCAAATTATGGTGTGAGATGATGGGAATGGAGCTCCTCTGCAAGAAGCAGAGGGGAAAGGCAAGCAGGGTGACACTATGTCTCGCTGCTCATTGGCAGAAGAGACTGAGATGGTCATGTTAAACTTGACCTCCTCTTTACAAGGAAAGTGGGAAGGTTTGTGATATTTGGGTATGGTTAAACACTGCAGGTGCATTGATTTAGTTTTCACAGGGTTGGCACTACCTTGTTTTAAAATATCTTTTATCAGAAAGTAAGTAGCCATCACTTCATCAAATGTTCTCTGTAGTAGCAATGTGTAGGTCTGAAGTTTGTTGGATCCCATGAATCACATTCTGGTGACAATTGTTGGATCTAACTTGTTGGACAGTGGCTCACCTGGACACAGACAGCATTCCACAACTCTACCATTACCTGGTGTGAAGCTGGCCTCTGCTGTGAGTCTACAATTAGCAGCTGTGAAAAGATGTTATGTCCTTTTGCAGTCAGGTGATATGGTACATCATACGCCCTGTATAATTTGTATACATGGCTGGTTGGAAGTCATCCCTTTAAATGGGAATTTTACTATAATCATAAAAACCATGCTGGTGACCAGGCCCCAGAGATCCACCTTGAAACATGTTGCAGGTACATTTCAGGGGCATGGAATATGTAGGCACCACACATTTCTGTGAGCAACTGCCCTAGGGCAAGCCTCAGGCTTAACCCAAAGTCATTGACTTTAATATTGCCATTTTCATCCAGTAGGATGTTGTCAGGCTTTAGGTCAACATATGCCATCCTATTCAGATGAAAGTACTGCACAGGAATTGCTATCTGCTTCAGAAACCTGGATTCATTCTCAAATAGGTGGCATGATGCTCTGATCCACATTAGCAGGTTTCCCTTGGTGGCTGTTTCTATTATCAGGTACATGTAGAGGTGATTCAGAGCCTTAACAATGTCCACCTCGTTTTTCACAGCATAGGGTAGTCTTCCCTCTCCAATATTTTCACTGCTACCACTCTGTCTTCCCCATAGCTGCCATAGACAATGTACATGCTGTACATGGTATTGGCTTGCAAGGATCTCCTCTTCCCTGGAGGAGAATGTAGTGTATTTGTTGTCATTTGATTCCATTTTCTTGATGGGATGGCAGGGAATCAACCTTAAGTAAACTTAGCTCATTAAATATGATGCATAGTAAATCTTAACTATACTTAGCTAAATAAATACAGTAGGTAGCAAATCATAATTAAAATTAGCAAAACCAATGTGTTGGGTCTTAAATCTTAATGAAACAGCTAAATCAATTCAGTAGTGGCATATCTTAACTGAAAGTAGCACAAACTAAACCACAAAATAACAGAAATCTCCAAACCCACAAAACACAAAACCTCCCTCCCAAGCTAAAAATGTATCAACCTAGCTCTAATTTAGTCCAGTAGTCATCAAAGGAGATCTCTCAGCACTGCACAGAAACTGCCTCCTTCTGGAACCACTGCAGGGACCTCACAATGACATGTGAGATCAGTGAGGAAATGGACCAATCCAGCTGGACTCAGTGACATCAAGGAAGAATGGGCCAATTACAGCCAGGGTCTAGCTCTTAGACCTTGAGGACTATTGTTATTGACTTCAGGTGGGTCAAGGGGGATGATTATGTTCACCACCATGGCAGTGTTTGGGGAACCATGAGGACAGTGGCCAAACACCTCTCTTCTTCTTCAGGGCTGTGGGATCCTAGGAGCTGCTCCTGCACAGACACTAGCACCAGGATCCCAGTGCAAAGACCTCAGTCTTCTTGTGGGTAGGTCCTGGGACTTTGTCCAACAATCTGTGAATCCATGGTGCAACACAATGAAGTCCTAGGCACACCGTAGCTTACCAGAGACTCCAGAGTGATATCAACATTAAAAATTAAACCCTGATTCTTTATGTTTGGTGTCATACTATTTTATTAAAAAAAACTCAAAATCTCTGGCACACCACTTGAGGAAATGATTTATTAAAAGTAAAAGGCTGTAAGAATATACAAGATGAAATCACAAAACAAACAAACTCTCAGAATAAGAGAAACTTCAAACCTATAACTGAAGTACAGGAGGTATTGCTAAGAAAGGATACATAGTGATAAATATGGCCAAGAAGGATTCAACCATGCATGGGAGAAGGGAAGTCAGGAGGTGAAGTCAGGTGCAGGCTGCCTTTCTCTACCTTCTGTGGATTTCCATCATTTGCATGTACATTTCTCTCCTTTTATGCAGTATTCCCTGCACTGGGACCACTGGGTCACTGGGCCTTTCTCTATTCTCTCCCACTTCACTTGGTGGTGGAAATATCCACTTCCACTAGGAGTTACTGGCAGTTAATACCGTCTATGAGAAAAATAATTTATCACATGGTTCTTGATTTGTAAGCAAGAGGCAGTGGATTGGTAAGTCTAAATTAATGAAAGGCAAGGCCTAGGGGAGTGGGTTCAAGTGGTAGATCCTTTGTCTAGTGAGAGGGATCTAGTTTAAAACTAGAGACTACATTTGAAACATAGAACTTCTCTTTTAACAATATGTAACTAGCCAGGGGACAATGACTCATGCCTATAATCCTAGCTACTCAGGAGGCTGAAATCTGATGATCATGATTCAAAGCCAGCCCATGAAAGAAAGTCCATGAGACTCCTATCTTCAATAAACCACCAGAAAAGTCTTAGTGGCACTGTGGCTCAAGTGGTAGAGCACTAGCCTTGAGCTGAAGAGCTCAGGGACAGTGCCCAAGCCCAGATTTCAAGCCTCATGACCAACAACAAAAATATGTAACTAGTTATCATTTATAGCTGTTGTTTTATAACAGTAAAGCCCTATTCAGATTTACCAGCATGCCCACTTCATTGCTATTATTTCAATTTTTGTGTGTTTGAGAGAGCTACTAATATTGAATTTTTTATCTTTTTGCTTTTATTTGGTTTTTCTTTTGGGAAAGATTCAGGCCAGAGAGGGGACTTTTTCTGGTACTTGAACTCAGGGCATACACGACATCTCTAAGATTTTTCCCTCAAGGCCTGTCCTCTATCACTTGAGCCATAGCTCTACTCTGGCTTTTCGTTTTGTTTTGTTTTGGTGGTTAATTGGAGATACTCTTCAAAATTCAGAATAATGAGTCGCTAGGATGACAGGCACCCAGCCATTGGTACTCAGCTAGGCTCTCATTTTTGAGGGAAGTTTTTCTCTTTTTATTTTTTTTTTTATTTTTTTCAGGTGTGGAGTTGAACTCAGGGCCTGGACACTGTCCCTGAGCCTCTTTGTGGTCAAAGCTAGTGCTCTACCACTTGATTTTTGAGTGGTTAATTGGAGATAAGTGTCTCATGGGGACTTTTCTGTCCAGTCTGGCCTTGAACTGTAATCCTCAGATATCAGCCTCCTGAGAAGCCAGAATTACATACAAGAGCCACTGGTGTCCAAATTTTCTTCTTTTGGAAAGGTTGGATGACAATATTTACTTTTAGCACATTAACTTTGTTGCTCTTGCTGTCTGCTGTCCTCCTACATTCCTGATGGAAAATTGGTCATAATCTCATTGATGATCTCTTGTGTATGATGTGTGTTTGACTCTGGAGGTTCTCTGTCTTCAACAATTTAATTACAATGCAACAGTGTGGATTTCTGAGTTTATTCTAATTGGAGTTTGTTGAGTTGCTAAATTCTTGTGTATGTAGTTACGTGCTTTAAATAAAAATTGGGAAATTCATTATGACTTCAGGGACTTAAATAATGCATATATTTGTACCGGGTTCATTATTTTTATGTCAATTGTGTTTATTAGTTGTAGACACTGTAGATATAACAATGAGAAAAAAAGAATAGCTTTATTTTTTAAGCTTAACACTTTAGTGTGAGTGGGGTTAGAGAATGTGTATACATACACATACATATTCCTGCTTCAAACAAGCTCTCTAGAGGAGTTTGAGAACCACTAGCTAAGGTAAGGCCCATTAGGCTATGGTGGGGAATTTAACTTTTATTCTGAAACAGAAGTTCTTAAAGGTTGGAGGTTAGAAAGTGACTTAATTTGGTTTAAGAAACATAAAAACTGGGTGCCAGTTGCTCATACCTATAATCACAGCTACTCATGCAATGGAGGTTAGAGGATTGTGGTTTGAAGCTGGTCCAGGCAGGAAAGCCCATGAGACTGTTTTGTCAACGTGGGGATTATCAAAAACCAAGAAGTGGAGCTGTGGCTCAAATTGTAGAGCACTAACTTTAATTTTTAAAAAAGCTCAAGGAGCTGATGGTGATAGTGGCTCATGCCTGTAATCCTAGCTACTAAGAAGGCTGAGATCTGAGGATTGGGATTCAAAGCCAATCAGAGTAGGATAGTCAGTGAGAGTTTTATCTCCAGTTAACCACCACAAACCCTGAAGTGAAGTTGTGGTTCTAAATGGTAGAACACTAACTAGCTTTGAACAGAAAAGCTTAAGGATAGTGCCTAGGCCCTGAGTTAAAGCCCCACAGTTGACAAGACAAAAGAAACACAAACAAAAACACAAGCACAGCATCAAGCCCTAGCTAGGATCAGCATTACAAAAACAAATCATTTTCAACATTCCAACAAGTGACTAGGAAGTTCAATAATTTTCCCAATGTTTTTCTGCCAGTGAGGAGCAAAGCTAGGATTAGTTGGATGCCAGTGGTGGTCACTGATGTCTGCAATCTTAGGTTACTCAGGAGGATGAGATCTGAGAATTAACATTCAATGCCAGCTCTGAGAGGAAAGTCTGAGATTTTTTTATTTCAAATGATCAACTAAAAATCTGGAAGTAGAGCTGTAGTTCAAGTAGTAGATCCCTAGGCTTGAGAACGAAACACTCAAGGATAGGCCAGACCCTGAGTTAAAGCCCCAGGATTGGAAACAAACTATGAAACCAGAACCAGACAAGAGTGCCTATAGCTCTGTGGCTGACCAGGAGAGGATGCTGTAGAGTCATGTATTGGGCCAGGAAGCCCACCGCTGCTCTTCCTCCCCATGGGCTGACCTAGAGTCCTGAGTGACAAACAACAGGCTACAGCTCAGTAACAAAGGAAGCCCAGCTGGTTTGGTCACTTACTCAAAATCAAGCCTCGCAGTTCCTGGACATCATCTACAACTCAAATCCAGTGAACATTTGGAATAGAAATCACCCCCAAGGGCTGGGAAGGTGGTTCAGTGGTAGAGTGCTTGCCTTGCATGCGTGAGGCCCTGGGTTCGATTCCTCAGTACCACATAAGCAAAAAGAAAAAAGCCAGAAGTGGCGCTGTGGCTCAAGTGGTAGAGCGCTAACCTTGAGCTGAAGATCTGAGGGACAGTGCCCAGGCCCAGAGTTCAGACCCCACGACTGGACACCCCCCCAAAAGAAAACAAGAATAAAAGAGCAAATTTGCATGGGGCTGGGAAGCTTGCTCAGTGGTAGAGTGCTTGCCTTGCATGCATGAGGCCCTGGGTTCAATTCCTCAACACCACATAAGCAGAAAAAGCTGGAAGTAGAGTTGTGGCTCAAGTGGTAGAGCGCTAGCCTTGAGCTGAAGAGCTCAGGGACAGCACCCAGTCCCAGAGTTCAGGACCCACGACCAACAACAACAACAACAAAAAAAATTGAAAAGGCTGTCCCTGATTTGTTTACTTGTTGGACATTTATTTATTTAACAAAAAGCAAGATCAGCATAAGTAGGAAAAAAGCAGATGCAAGTTGGTCATACCATATAGACCTCACAGACTGTAAGGATTCTCATGGATAGTTAATGTAAAGGAAAGCCACAGGTGGTCCCCAAAGTTCATCTGAGTTTCATATGAAAAGATGACTCTGGCTACTCTGTTAACATCAGTCTGATCAATATAAAAGACATATAATGTTATTGACGACATTATTCACTATAGTGAAAACATAGAAACAACCCAAATGTCCACTGATGGATAAACACAATGTGATATATTCATCCAAGGGAATATTATTGAATATTAGAAAGGAATGACATTCTGACCCACTCAATAACACGAATGAATCTATAAAATATTGCAAATGAAATAAACTAGATGTAAAAAACTATAATTTGTGTTTCCACATCCATGAGGTATCAAAAATAGCTAAATTTGTGGGGTAACCGTGGCTCACACTTATAATATTAGCTACTCAGAAGGCTGAGAACTAAGGATGGAGGTTTGAGGTCAGATTAGTGCCTGAGACTCCAATTTGCAATAAATGAGAGGTGCATGAGAACAGCCAATATGAGTTCAAAGCTTTATTGGGGAGGGGGCAGACCTGCCGGGCTGCTCCAAGGAAAAATGGAGGCAGCAGCCATGGACAGGTATAGACTGAAATTAAACATTTTAGTGGCAGTCTCATGGGTCACATGGGCAGTCACAGGTCACATTACATAGACTATGGGAATTTGTGGGTAGGGTCAGTTCTGAGAAGAGGTGTTGTGAGGGTGTTACATGGACTAGCTACTCAGCATCCTGAGTAGCTAAGATTAAAGGCACTACTGCCCAGTTTGATTAACTCTTGCATTTCATCCCCAGAAATGTGGAGTCAGCCAAGGTGACCCAAGCCTTCAAAGTTTTGTTATGGGTGTTAAGACCAAGCTGTGATGTCAGAAAAACTGACCCCTTACTGTTTGGCCTGGAGCTAGAAGAAATGGAATGTGAGAGTCATCAGGATGCTTGTCTAGGGCTGGGAGGAGGGTGTCGAAGAAACAGTTCAGGAATGAGTACTGGAGCAAGCCCAGATTCTCTGTGGTTCAGCCTTTCTTCAGAGACCTTACCACAGTAATGCACACATTTCACTGTCTTGGGTAACTGCACGTTTGTTTAATGTTTCAGTCCTCACCCCCCATTTCAGCTCCCAGGGTTTTGTACTGCCTGCACATCTTACTGAAACCTGGCACAGAGTATGGCACACATGGGTGCCGGCTGATGGCTTGCCAAATAGGACTGAATGGAGACAAACCCTGAATCTGAGGTTTCAGGAAGGGCTCAGCCTGTGCTGAGTGTTCAGTGGATATGTGTGGGACTGGACCTGCGTGAGAAGGAGCCTGTAGATAGGCTTGTGTTATCTCCCCACCACTTTGTTAGGCATGGCAGACAGGTGTCACAGGCTGGTGGGTGCTGACTGTAGTCTGTATTATGTATGGGAGTGAACACACCAAACATCTAATATCTTCTACACGAAGAAACCTAGGAAACCTAGGACCTGTGGGCAGAATTGCACAGGAATTACAGCGTGGACCTCATTTCACCACACAGGACACTGAAAGAATCCATTCTGGCCATGCCAGGGGACCACGCAGAGGCAGGCACATACAGGACAAGGATTGTTGTAAAGAGATTGATTAGTGGTGCCATGTTGCCCACAGGCTAGGGAGCAATATGGCATCTACTCCTATATAGGTGATAGTTCATAACTCTGGGGCTAGTGGTAGAGGAGGTTGTCTGCAGGCGCAGGTAGATCTGTGCAGAGAGTGGGAGTGGCCAGCTATTCGGATGGAAACTCTAGTGCTGGAAGTAGTCAGCTCTGGCTGGAGCTGGAGGGCTATGGGCTGTCCCAGGAACGGCAGTGGGAGCAGCTGAGGATCTGAGGAGGGAAGAATGCCAAAAGACACTGAGATCCCTGGGTCAAGTCAGGTCTGGTTGTCCTCAGGGCCCTGCCAAGATGAGTGGGGAGTCCAAGACTCCAGGGGCTAGGAATGGCAGGGATCAATCACTACCTGCAAAGCCCAAGGACTCCCCCAACCATAGTTTGTAAGCAGCAGCAAAGAGGGCCAGGATCGGATTCTGAAGTGTACTCAACCACGCCCAAACAGAGGCCTTTCACCAGGGTGTAGCAGGCACCATTTAGGGCCGGACAACTCAAATCTGCTTTCTCTCCATCGGGTGGGAAGGGGATCAGTGGAGGAGTGGGATACACTATTGCAGTGTTGGAGGGGGTATCTCTGAGGTCGGACCCTCAGATGGCATCCGGACAGACTGAAACACTCCAAAAGAAGACGGAGGTCAACAAATATAGGCGTTGTCTAGCAATTGTAGAATAGAGAATCGTGGATCTGATGGCTCCAGTGTCCAACATTGTTATTGGCAGTGGTAAACATCCCCCCCCCCCCCCCCGCGGCAGTGAGTCAGTGTTATCTTCTGGCTTACAACCCGGGGAGATGCGGAAATGCTAGGGAGTTGGGGCGGCTGACTATGTTTGGTGAGTTGCTGCTTCTGCAACTGGGGGTCTTGTGGTGGGCGTGGAGCAGGGCTGCGGGGCCAGCAGGGTTGCCGGGGTCAGCCGAGTCACATGGGGCATGGTGATGGTGACTGGCTCTGAACTGGCTGAAGAAGTAGAGGCTTCTGCAGATGGGCACCTTGGTACTGGCGGCCCTGGTCTTTCTGCCCAACCTGGGGCTGTGGGCTCTGGACTGCCAGCAACAGGACGATGGCACCTCTTGGCCAGGGAGATGGTGGTGGGGCAGGCAGGAGCTGTGCTGATCCCCATAGCCGGTTAGGGGAGTGCTTTGGTGCTGTGCGACCTTCTCCCCTACCCAACACCTGTCTGCAGCTCCTTTTCCCTCCTTCTCTGGTGGATGTCCTCAGAGGCAGCACCAGAAAAAGTCTGTGCTTCTTCATGTTTTTTGTTTGTTTCCCAGATGGAATAAATTGAGGCTCGGAGGACAGAGATTTGACCACTCAGTAGTCAGAATTAGAACGCAGGGCCCTTGGTGCCCCTTTCTGGGACTCTTATTTCAAATTTCCATACTTTACAGTCAGGCCTCTTTTCTGTTGCCCTCTCCTGTCCCCTGACCTCGTCCAGTATTCTCTTTCTGGGGAGTACTCTTTCCACATATGCCTGTATCCTAGGGTGTGATGCCTTCTGTAGGACTGGTTCCCTCAACATCTTTGCTCCCTTTACTCATCCCCACCTGCAGATCCTGTTGTTTCTACTCAGGTCAGTCCCTTTCCCATTTTACCATTTGCACAGAGACCCCTGGGCCTCCCTGCTTCTCTTTCCCTATTCATCTTTCCACATCCTATTTCTTTCTCAGATGCTGTGGATTCCTTGGGGAGTGAGTGCAAAGATCCTCTTAGAACGTCAAGTCATTTGAATTGGGGTGAAAGGTGAGTTTCTGGTTCTTGAGAAACTTGCTACCTTTGACTCACCAGAAGTATAGAAGTACCCTAGTCGGAGGATCCCCCAAAATATTCCAGAATGCAGTTCCCTGAGTGAACATACATTCCACTCTCCTCTGAACTGGAGGGACTTAGTATTTTTTGCATTCCAAACTGTGATCATATTTGTTTCTGCCTCTTTGAAACTTACCATGTGTACATGCATTTGAACTAAATTAGTTTTTTTTTTACTTTGTGTGTGTGTTTGTACATGTGTTTGTGTTCAGATCCTGGGTCTTGAACTCAAGGCCTGGGTGCTGTCTTTTAGTTTTTTTAATGGCCAGTGCTCTACTGCCTGATCCACAGCTCCACTTGTGGCTTTTTGGAGGTTCATTCTAGATAGGAGTCTCTTACAGACTTTCCTGCCTGAGCTGTCTTAGAATCAGGATTCTCAGATCTCAGCCCTCTAACTATCTAGGATTAAATGTGTAAATCACTGGCACCTGACTTTGACCAGCATTTTCCTGTACTCAGCAGGACTGTGACTCTCATCTTCTGGCAAGTCTATGCATGCTTGAATTGCTTCATATAGCAGGACATTTCAAATTTACTTAGGGGATTTTTCCTGGTCCCATGGGAAGAGGGTAATTCATGTAGCATGGTCAAATTTGACTGATTGTTGGCTGGAATATGGTAGACTTATACCTTTCTGTTCTTTTCATGGTTAGGCACAATCATATGATTACAACATGTCAGTATGTAGTCTGAATTCATTTCCCTTTGCCTGTGATCTTAGGGAAGTGTGCCAGAGCAAAGACTCTGCTCAGTGGCCTCTGTCCCTCACAGGAAGAACAGAAGCTCCTACTGACTCACCTTGAACTTATATTATGAGTAGAAAAAGCCAGGCTGTTTGTCAATGCAGCATTACTTGGCTGGTCTTGACTCCTCTTGGTGCTTTGAAGGCAGAGTCTCCCACTGATTGTACTTTAGGGGTCTCAGAGGAGGTCACATGAAACAGGTACTGAAGAATCTCACCAGCTCTCCTTCATTAAAACCTTATTACAGCTATAATCCAGTGGCTCACATGTGTAATCAATCCTAGCTACTCAGGAGGCTAGCAATCTGATGATTGTGGTTCAGTGCCAACTCAGGGTAGGAAAGCCTGTGACATTTTATCTCCAATTAAATACCAGAAAAGCTGGAAGTGCACCAGTGGCCCAAGTAGTAGAATGCCAGCCTTGAACAAGAAAGCTCAGGGACAGCCCTAGGACTGGCACATACACACACAAACACACACACACTTTATTGTTAGCTCACCTAATGCTCCCAAAAACCATATAAGTCAGGTATCCTCATTTCCATATTACAAAGGAGGAAAATTTCTGGTGAGTCAGTGGCATCAGACTAATCTCTGCCCCTGTCCCAGTATCTTTCCTTGGAGCAACACATGTGACCCAAGAGAAAAACAGGCTAGAGACATTTTGTATGATTGTATGTGGGCTTTATGAATGTGTGCATGCATATGCACACATGCACAACTCCTAGGCCTTGAACTTTGACCCTAGATGCTGTCCCTGAGGATTTATTCTCAAAGTTGACACACTGCCACTTTGCCACAGCTCCACTTCTTGGTCTTTAATTCTTCATTGGAGATAAGAGTCTTACAGACCTTTCTGCCCAAGCTGGCTTTGTACCATGGTTCTCAGAACTCAGCCTTCTAATTAGCTAGGATTATAGATGTGAACCATTGGCATCAGGCATAGATTCTTGAGTCTTCTGGATAATTCTGTTTAAGTGAGCTTAGTTTCCCCAGTGTGAATGGTTTTAATAATGTTTGATCCTAGGCCAGTTGAAACATATACCTTTTCACAGTGCCTGGATGTGTTTCAGTATAGCACTAACTACTCTGCCTGCAATTATAGTTCTTGAAAAGGATAACTAAGCCAGGTGTTGGTGGTTCACCCTTGTTATCCTAGCTAGTCAGGAGGCTGATATCTGAGGACTGTGGTTCAAAGCTTGCCTAGGCAAGAAACACTGTGAGACTCCAATCTCCAATTAACTACCAAAAATCTGGAAGTGGAACTGTGGCTCAAGTGGTAGGATTTCAGCCTTGAACAAAACAGCTCAGGAACAGTGCCCAGACCCTGAATTCAAGAAAACAGAAAGGAGGTAGGAAGGATGGGTGGAAGGAGGGGACAAAGATCTAGGCATCAGTGACGCATACCTGTAATCCTAGCCAAAAAAACCAGAATTTGAACTGTGTCTCAGTGATAGAAAGCTACTCTTGAAAGAAAAAGTTCAATGACAGCACCTAGGCCCTGAGTTCAAGCTGAAACACTGACAAAAAAGAGAGAGAGGAAGGAAGGGGGAGAGGGAAGATAAGTGGGAGGGAGGGATGGAAAGGAAAGTGTAGGGAGCCAGGGTAAATGCCATTACAAGATGGCGCCCACTCCCTTGCAGCTTTGAGGTAACCACTCCCTTTCAGGCAGTGCTTGGCGGGACGGTGGGTCCTGGGCTTTGCGCATGCGCGAGCCACGTAGAGTCCCCAGCCAATCCCGTGGCACCTGGTGACGGTGAAAGGCAGACGACCAATGATAGAAAGACCCGTGTTCCTATTCCCTATATAAGCGGCCATGTTTTGGGTGCACGCTCTCTCACGCTCAAGCTCTCCCATCAACTAAAAGGCTCTCCAATAAAGCGTGATCTGAGAAGACTCCTGATGTGGTGTTCGTTCTTTGAGTGAAATAGAAGCGGCTAGGTATCTGAGAACCTGCAGAGAGCCAGGAGACAAACTTGAGATTTTTAACCATTTGTCTGGATGGTGCTGAATGTTAGATTCCCCCTACAGAGCCCCTGCTGTACATTAGTTCAGGCCAACTGAATCCTGCTTGGGCTGGGCCCTGGGAAGGAAGTGCTAGTCTTTGCTTCTCTTGTAAAGACTAAGAAACCAAGACCATCAAGTACCTCTCCTGACCAGAAGAGGCATTGATGAGTGTCCATAGAATGGAGCCTGAGCCTTTCTGTGACATTCCTAAAATCTTCCAACCTGAACTTTCTCCTATCCCATGTTCTTGTGGTAGCCAGGAAAAATGTACAAAAAAAAAAAAAAAACCTACAACATCAGCACGCCAGGAAAAGAAGGGCTGGTCTCTCCAGCCCAGTTGGCATCCCTGGACCAGCCAGCAAACACTATCAGCACCGCAATTAAAGGACTAAACAGCTTGTGATGCAGCCTCCCCTCTCTTTCTCCCTCTCCTCTCTCTCTCTCTCTTTATTGTCTAGGGAAGCCTTCAAAGACCATAATCTATATTGGGCTGCTAACTCCCCATTGTTCCCAGCAGCATTTAGCCACTTTTCTCAAACACACAGCGAGAGCAATAGTGGTTCTGGCAGCAAGTCAGCCTGTAAAGATGAGACATTTATCATTGTCAGGGGCCTCTGGTGGACTCAAAGGGGGCCAGTGAGGTGGGACAGGGAAGAGACTGCAGTGGGACTTCTCTCATCTACCTTGCACTTTAGAAGGCTTCTCAGATCAAGGCCAGCTCAGATAATTACAAATAATAAATACTGATAACTAATAACTGCTGTATTGAGAGGAATGTTTCATTTATTTTATCTTTACCCTATCTAATATCCATAGCCACCCCCACAAACTATTTGTTATTACTCTGCTTTTTTAAAATCCTCATTTCACTTATAAAGAAATACGAGACAGAGAGATTCACTTGACTACAGCCACACAGCTAAAAATGAAATTAATATGACCAATAAGAATACTATCTGAGCCAGGTGCTGGTAGTTGATGCTTGTAATCATAGCTACTCAGGAGTCTTATATATGAAGTGGTTTGAAGCCAGGGTGAGACTTATCTCCAATTAATTTTAGTGAAAAGGCCTGAAATGGAGCAAGAGCCCAAGAGGTAGAGTGCCAGTTCTGAATAAAACAGCTGAGGGACAGCACCAAGATTCTGAGTTCAAGCTCTAATACTGGCATCAAAAAAAAAAAAGAAAAAGATTTCTGACCATCACCCAAGACAATCTCATACTTTCTTGCCCCCTTGTCAAAACCTCCTTTGCTAGCAGCCAGGGAATAAGCCTGACATCTTGTGTGACACCCCAGGCCTGACCCAGATCCTTGGTGTGTATTGAGACTCCCTACTAGATGACTTGAGCTACTGGAGGGGCTGAGTATAAGGTCCACATGAAGGAAGAACAGCCAGTGTCTTTGATTTCTCTGGAAACAGAACCAACATATAATATATGTGTCATATAACAGTGACTCATGCCTATAGTTTTAGCTATTCAGGAGGCTAATATTTGAGGATCATGGTTCAAAGCCCTTGAGAAATCTTATCTCCCACACACCAGTAAAAATCTGGAAATAAAGGTGTATTTTAAGACATACAGTACTATTTTGAGGCAGAATAAGTTAATGGGAAATTTACACATGCATGTGTATCATACATGTGTATATACATGCATGTGCATATATGTAGATTGGGGGATATCGGGCCTGAGCTCAACAACAGCTCATGTTGCATCAATAAGCTCTAAATTGGAAACTCAGGTAGAATTTCTACTTTGCAGCTAAGTGACTGAATTTGGGTAACTTCAAGTTCCTTCTGAAGTTTATCAAGTCATTGAGTAAAGCCCATTCCTTTAAGGAAAGGTAATCAATCTTCTTTACCCAAAGTTTAAAATTATTTAATCTTACCCATTTAAACTTTACCCATGTGATTAAAATGGTAATCACATCCAAAAGTATTTTCATAGCAACATATACTGATGTTTGCCACAAAAATGAGGTAGTATAGTCTAGCAGAATTAATATGTTAGAATTCATCATCACTAGCCAGTTGTTGGGGTCACATACCTGTAATTCTAGCTAGTCAGGAAGCTTAGATATAAGGGCTTTGGTTATCTCATTTTACAGATATAGAATGAAGGCAAACAAATTAAAATGACTTGTCTTTGATGTCACAAATTAGTAACTGCCAGAGCTGGGTCTTTTATCCTGGTCTTTCCAATTTATCCTTTCCAATATTATCCTGGCCTTTCCAATTTGTTCACCCTCAAATAATTCTCCATTTGTATGTGTAGCCTTTGTCATCTCCTACCCTCACCCTCCTTGCTTTCTTTTTCTATTTTGCCAGTCTTGGGGCTTGAACTCAGGGCCTGAGCTCTGTCCCTGAGCCTCTCTTTGCTCAAAGCTAGCACTCTACCACATGAGCCACAGTGCCAGTTCTGTTTACGTAGTTCTGAGGAATCGAGCCCAGTTCTTTATGCATGCTAGGCAAGAATTCTACCACTAAGTCATATTCCCAGCCCCATACCCTCACATTCCTCTAGCATGAAATCAACAAATCCCACAGATATGATTAAGTACTTGCCTTTATTTGCTGAGGAAACTCCCTGTGTTTGAGTCTCATCTTCACTACTGAAGTTGGATTGAAATGTTTGTGGGGCCAAGATTCAAGTTTTGTGATCCTGGCCCTGGGAAATCATTTTTTCTGTGTTCTAGTGGCCAAGGTAATCATTACCTATCTCTTGGGTCTGTTAGCAAGTTCACATAGCAAAAGGTGGGTTGGTTTTTGGCTTATATAGTCAGCAACGCATTAGAGTCAGCTGTTTCATTGAGTAAAGATGGCAACCTATGGCTGGGTGTCTCATTCAGTGGTAAAGCCTATATTTATTTAGCATGGTGAGGAGGAAGAGGGGATGGGAGGAGAGAGGAGGAAGAAGAAAGAGAAGAGGTGGAAGGTGGCTAGGCTCAAATCTATAATCCTAGCTACTCAAGTGGCTAAGATCTGAGGATGTGTTTCAAATCAGCCAGGGAGGGGAGTCTGTGAGACTTTTACTTCTAATCAACTATTCAGGAAAAGTTGGAAATGGCACTATGCCTCAAGTGGTAGAGCACTAACCTTGACTGAGCCCAAAGAGGCTCAGGGCCAGTGCTCAGGAACTGAGTGCAAATCCCATAACAAGCAAAAATAAATAAATAAGGGCTGGGAAGGTGGCTCAGAGGTAGAGTGCTTGCCTTGCATGCATGAGGACCTGGGTTGGATTCCTCACTACCACATAAGCAGAAAAAGCTGGAAGTGGCACTGTGGCTCAAGTGGTAGAGGGCTTGCATTGAGTTGAAGAGCTGAGGGACAGTGCTCAGGCCCAGAGTTCAGGCCCCATGACCAGCCAAAATAAATAAATAAATACATACATACATAAATAAAAAAACTGGAGGCAGAAGGAAAAGAGGCAGATTAGGTTGTATTAGTCATAGGTTTTGATATTGTTGCCATAACAAAATACTTGACCCAAATAAGGGAGAAAGGATTTATTTTGCTCAGTGTCAGAGATTTCAGGCAACCAGAACAAAGCAGAACAACTCATGGAAGCCAAGGAGCACTGGGAGGGATAAGAGGGAAAGAGAATGCCTGGATTGCAGGCCCCCTTGAATTCCATATGGAACACCAGCCTAAGGGATGGTGCCACCCACATGCAGGAGGGATTTCTGCATCAGTTAATCTGCTAGGGCAGATCCCCCTCCCCAGATTGGTGTTTTACTAATCAGCTGGGTGCATCTAAATCCAATTAAATCGGTCCCAATTGAGTTCAACCTCAAGGTTAACCACCATGGATGACAACTTCATTTGTCTCCATACTTACCTTCCTTTTTCTCTCAAAATTCACTTATCATTTATCATTCTTAAGGGTTTTTTCAGTATCAGACTACTTGTGTGTTTGTGTGTGTGTGTGTGTGTGTGTGTATGTGTGTGTGTGTGTGTGTGTGTGTGTGTGTGTGTGTGTGTGTGTGTATGCTTGTGTATGCATGCAAGCATGGACATGTGCTGATTCTGTGGCTTGAACTCAGCTTCAGCTCTGTGAGCTCTCCCTCAGCTTTTGTGGTTAGATAAGTTTGATGCCCTACCATTTGAGCCCTGCTTCCACTTCTGGCTTTATTGGTGGTTCATAGTACATAAGAGTCTCACAGGCCAGGCTATAAGGGCTCACACTTGTAGCTACTCATTGGGCTGAGATCTGAGGATTGAGGCTCAAAGCCAGCCAGAGCAGGCCTCTTATCTCCAATTAACCACCAAGTGTAATTCAAGTGGTAGAGCACTAGCCTTGAGGAAAAGTTGTTCAAGGCAACAAGCAGACCTTGATTTGAAACACCATGACTGACAAAAACTAAAAACTTACCAACTTTCCTATACCTAAGCTGGCTTTGAACTCTGATCCATAGATCTTATGTTCCTGAGTAGCTAGGATTATTGGTGTGAGTGAGCCACTGGCACCCAGCTTTCAGACTCTGAGGTAATGGATGTTCCTAAAATTGCCAGAACTTTTTGCCTTTAATGGAGCCTGCAAGATGCAGAATAGGGTCAAAGTTGGGTGTAGAGTGGCTCTGCCCAGTGAAGAGGATAGAGGGGAAAAAATAAAAGGTCAAAGATAGTTCAAAGAAAGGAACAAAAGAAACAATATATTAGTTATATACTTAGGGTTTCATTATGACATTTTCATATATGTTTATAATGTATTCTATTCCTCATGTTACCTCCCTTCATCATGATGTAAAATAATTTGGACATGTTTCATTGTTTTATTCCTATACATGCAAATAATATGTTTATTCTTTCTATCAAAACAGTGCAATGAAGTAGGTTAAAATTATTGTAGGAAGGAGAGAGGGGCGCTGGTGGCTCACGCCTGTAATTCTAGCTACTCAGGAGGCTGAGATCTGAGGATCTCAGTTAAAGCTCGCCCGGGCAGGAAAGACCTTGAGACTCCTATCTCCAATAAATCACCTGAAAGCTGGAAGTGGCACTGTAGCTCAAGTAGTACAGCCCTCGCCTTGAGCTGAATAGCTAAGGGACAGCACTCAGGCCCAAAGATCAAGCCCCACGACCGACTAAAAAATAAATATTTTAGGAAGGAGAGTGAATGAGGAAGAATGATTGAGTGGGGCTGATGAAATTAATTATATTATTGTATTGAACCATCACTAGGAAGCCAGGTGCAAGTGGCTCACGCCTGTAATCCTAGCCACTCAGGAGGCTAAGATCTGAGGATTATGGTTCAAAGCCAGCACGGGCAGGAAAGTCCAAGAGACTCTTATTTCCAATTAACCACCAGAAAACCGGAAGTGGCACAGTGGCTCAAGTGGCAGAGCACTCACTTTGAGCTGAATTGCTCAGGGACAGCGCCCAGGCCCAGAGTTCAAGCCACATGACTGACCAAAAAAGAAAAAAAAAAGTTACCATAAAACTCCCTTGTATAACTGATATATGTTAATAAAAATATTTTTAAAATGAACAGCTGATAGCCAATCTGCTACATAATGGTGAAATCACAAGTAGTTATATCCTAAAATCAGCAACAAAAATAAATATATATGCTCTCATCAATTTTAAGTTGAACTGTTCTGGAGTTGCTTGCAAGGTCAATTTGACAATAGAAATGTAAGTATTTATGTAAATTGGAAGGGGTGTAATTATCTTTTGTGCAGATAAAATTATCTTTTTATTTGTGCAATCCTGGGCCTAGAACTCTGGGATAGTGTGCTATCGCCAAGATTTTTACTCTAGGCTAGAGTTCTCCCACTTGAGCTGATGCTCCACTTCTGGATTTTTGATGGTTGATTGGAGATAAGTCTCGTGTACTTCTTTGTCCAGACTGGCTTTCAACTGCAATTCTTAATAGTCAATCTTCTGAGAAACTCAAATTACAGGTAACAGCCACTGGTGCACCAAGCTAGTATTTTCTTTTATTTAGAAAAGTTGGCTCAGTGGTAGAGCGCTTGCCTTGCATGTCTGAGGCCCTGGGTTCGATTCCTCAGCACCACATAAACAAAAAGAAAAAACCCGGAAGTGGCGCTGTGAATTAAGTGATAGAGCGCTAGCCTTGAGCTGAAGAGCCTGAGGGACAGTGCCCAGGCCCAGAGTTCAGGCCCCACAACCGGACCCCCCCCCAAAAAAAAGCAAAAAAGAAAATCACAAGAATCGCTAAAAGTAATTATGGTCAATAACTAAAATCACTGAACTAATGGGGTATAATATATGTATAAAAATAATTGAACTTACCTTTGTGAACAATGAACAATTTAAAAATAATGTAGGGAGTCAGTTCTGTTTATACTAGTATAAAAAAATAAAACATTTTGAAATAAATTGATCAAAAATGTAATCTTGAAAAATGAAAACTGCACTACACAGCGAGTCTTCAAAGCACCCTGTTTTTACCTGATACTTATCTCCTTGCCTCTCAATAATTTACTTTTATAGAAAGAAATTATTTTTTCCTTTATGCTACTATAGATGTTCTCAATTTGAAGCTTATATTTACAAATATGCTCTATGATCTCTATTTTTATGGGGCAAAGATCAGGTCCACAAAAGAGACATGGAGAACCCATACACCGAAGGACTGAATATCAGGCATGAACGTTTCCTATCCAGCCTTTCCAAATCATATTTTATCATGCAAAATCACAAGAAACCTTTAAGAGAGAAGCATGGAAACTCAGATATGAGGGAGGGAGACAATAGATTTATTGCCGAGTTCTCATGATAAAGTCTGGGAAGACAAGTTAGAGGTCCCTTAGATACATAGCCTAGAGTTAATGAGTGGAACTTTTAGGATCAGACAAAAGGTAAGAATTCAAAACAAAGTAGGGCATGCAAAACAGAAGTCAAAAACAGACTGGATTGAGGCAAGTGATAAAAGGTCACCTCATCACAGACCTACCCTAAACTTCATTCCTCTACCTCTACCCATATTCACCCTGATTACAGCAATCCAGCATTTCTTGAAGGGCAATAGATGTGATATACCACGCTCTGAGAAACTCTTTTAGGAGTTTCATTAGTTAGCTGAAGAAATTAGTGAAGAAAAGGCAAGTACTGCACAGCAAATGCAAACAGACAGTGCCAAAAGTCTGAGTTCAAGCAACAGGATCAATCACAACAAACACATTAAAGGAAAGGCAAAATTCAGAAACAAACAACAAAAATGCCTTAATGTTTCATGGATGGAATTTGGTAGTTTCTGGGAAATTAATTAATAGATTTTTGAGAAATCTAACTCGAAACAAGCATTGTGCTTTATATCTACCTAACAGTCCTACCGTTTCATTCCAGTTTATATATTAGAGCAGTGGAAAATTATCCAAGAATCAATTTAGTGGCTGTGACTATGAGAGTAGATATTCAAAAATTTTAGGCAAAACAGAGACATAACTTACATTCAGCAGAACATATGTGTTAAACAGAAATAAAAATGAAAACAACATAATCTCATAACCTCAATTACATTATTAGAACTAAAATGTCAATCATCTAATGCTCCCCAAACATTTCCTTTTTGTGTTTGGTCTTGGAATTTTTCAGGAGGCAAATCGATTTTCAAGAAGAAACTGAACTTTCAGTTGGGAGAGGAAAGACCCCATGCATCCTAGCCTTGGACCTAGGGTCAAGGATTGGTCCAAGCCCTAAGGAGCCTACTTCCTCCAGGATGGCTCATCACATTGTGGACATTATAATCTGAATTGCACCCAGATACTTTGAAAGTGTGTGTGTGTGTGTGTGTGTGTGTGTGTGTGTGTGTGTGTGTGTGTGTGTGTGTGTGTGTGTGTGTGTGTTGTGTGTGTGTGTGTGTGCGTTTGTGTGTGTGTGTGTGTGTGTGTGTGTGTGTGTAGGGGGAGATCCTTCTGCATGTGAGCCTCCCCACCCAAGATTGGAGTTTTCCATTTATAAATTACAGTTTCTGGCCCTTTTTATTGCTGCTGGAAGTGCTCTTAAGTTCAGTTTTGCATTCAGTAGGTGGGAGCCCCAAGGCTGGCACTCAGCCTCTCTTCAGTGGACTTTGGGAGTTGTAACTGTAAGGGATCTCAAGCTACGGATCCCATGTCAGGCACTAACTGCAAGCTGGGCACAGGACCCGGTGGTTCTACCTTACATGTGTTCTTCCAGTCTGGGGTTGATTTGTTTGGGGAGTCATGAGCTTGTGCTGCCATTAGACTGTGTGCTTCCAGACACCAGAATCTGGCTTCTGAAGCTCCAAGAACAATTTGGGTATTTCTCCAGACTAGGAGACCCTGGAGCTTTATGTTTATTCTCCATGACCTAGAGATTTTATTGTTAATCCATGTGACTTTATTCACTTCACCTGACTGTAACTGAGCATGATAACAATTGCAATAAAATTGTAAAGTCTGTGCCTTGAATCTTCTTATATTACAGTTCTATTTTGGGGTTCTGTGTTGTTTATCTGAGAGGCATTTTTACTCTGCCTCTGTTTGTTAGCCTTTTTAGCACTTCTGGCTTGAGTTTACTCATGTTTGTACATGACCTTGTTTTAAGAGACAAGTCTACATGGGATATTGGAGTAGTATGTGCTGGTCCTGTAGTTTCAGGAATGAAGCCTAGCAATGTTGCAAGGAGGGGACCTACAAATAACAATCTCCCTCCTAAAGAACAGAGGCAGAAAAGCACAGGAAGGCGAAGATGCTTTTAGCTTTCCTTGCCTTAAGCAATAATTGGTTCTACTTCTTGAAGCGATCACTTGATGCTTTTGAAAGGTTTAGACCAACTTTCAGGAGGGAAGGTGAGCTGAGCTGAGGAATAAGCCAGAGCATAGTTATCAGAGGGTACAGGAGGGTATGGTTTAGGGTAGAGAGAACACTATCACAACTGAAAGTATCTGTCTAGGTACCAATCCCTAATCCAATTCTCAATGATTTATTCAGCCTCTTTCCACAATAATTTATAGTATGTGATCTGTCAAACTTATCTTCAGTGCCCCATCTGTGGATTTGCTCATGCTAGCTATACCATGTTGGTACTTCCTGGCAGTTCAGGGAGTTGGTAAGAGACTTTTGGCTTCTAAGAAAATTGTAAGAAATCTTGAGAAAATATATATTGCTCAAGGTTGTATCCTTTGTAGATTTAGCTAATGTTACCCATTTACCACAATCTTCTTTAAAAATATTAATTCACTTAGGAAATTCCTTTTGGAAATTGAAGTTAATAAAGCATAAACATTTCTGTAAAATACCTTATAGAAACATGCTGGTTCTATTTTTGTCCTCTGCACTTCTTATGGAATTTGCAACTTTAAAATGTTACTAACATGGATATTCTCTACTTTCTGTTTTTGATAAATTACACTTTCTCTAATAGAATAATAAGCATATTTTACATCATTGCCATAAAACATATTCCAAAACAATTCATGAACTATAATTAAAATACAATACCCTCTTTTTGTGTGCTAGTACCAGTTCTTGAGCTAAATGTCTAAACACTGACTATGAACTGCTTTTGCTCAAGGGCAATGTTTACCACTTAAGCCACATCTCTACTACCAGCTATTATTGGTAGTAATATGTCTAATAAAATAATCTGAAATAGAATTTTTTTTAATGTTTAAGGAGTGATATTCAGTCACTTATGTTTACGATGATAGTCCAAATCCCAAAAGAAAAAAAATGCCCACCCTGAAATATATTACACTCCTGGTCTCAAGCATTGTGAATATAGATACATTGCCTATAATTAAATCTTTTAAGTTTTTTTAAAGTATGAAATCATTCAGGTGATGCGGAAAATGAGTAGTAAGAAACAAACATTGCTTTAAAATGATTCATATTGTCTTTCCTAGCATAAAATATCCTCACTGAATACTGCAGAGTAGATTTTCATTCTTTGCAAATGTCACAGTAAAGTTCAATTTTTTCACCAACAGAGAGTTCAACATAATATAATGATCTCTATTTTTATTACCAAACATTGATATAAGTGATCAAGGACAGGCTGGGAAGGTGGCTCAGTGGTAGAACGCTTGCCTTGCATGCATGAGGCCCTGGGTTCGATTCCTCAGCACCACATAAGCAAAAAGAAAAAAGGCAGAAGTGGCACTGTTGCTCAAGTGGTAGAGCACTAGCCTTGAGCTGAAGAGCTGAGGGACAGTGCCCAGGCTCAGAGTTCAGGTCCCACGACTGGACCCCAAAAACAAACGAACAAATAAGTGACCAAGGACTTTGGTAAGTCTATGTGTTTCTGTGTTCTCTCACACAGAGCAATTATGTATATGGTCTATAAGATGGTGTTCCAGATTTTACTTCTTTTTTCCCCTTTTTTATTGTCAAGGTGATGTGCAGAGCCGTTGCAGTTACATAAGTAAGGCAATGAGTACATTTCTTTTCAAACTTGCTCTCCCTTCCCTCAATTTTCTTCTACTTTCCCTCCCTCCAACCCAGTTCATGTTATTTTATATTAGCAATTTCCAATCTAAGTATTTGTGTAAAAAAAAAAAAAACAACTGTGGATAATAGAAATTCCTAGTGATAAACCAACAAGTAAAAACCAATAAGTATAAGATGTTTAATTCATTATATTTAACTTTTCTGAATCTAAAATTTGGGGTGTCCTCAACTTAGTATTTTGTGTTGATGTTGTTTAACTAACATAGAAAACTTAATATTCTGGTTCCTTAGCTAAGCATGGTTGGTTGGGATTATGTCATTCCTATGAGCAGTATTTTATGTTGCATATTTATTAGGCCCTGTATCTCCAGCAGGATGGCCAAGGTTCTTGTTTTGTTTGTTTGTTTGTTGTTTTTTGTTTTGGTCAGTCTTGGGGCTGGAACTCTGGGCTTGGCCGCTGTCCTTGCACTCTTCAGCTGAAGGCGAGTGCTCTACTGCTTGAGTCACAGGGCCACTTCCAGTTTTCTAGTGATTTATTGGAGATAAGAGTCTCTTGGATTTATTCCTCTTAGGGCTGGCTTTGAACCTTGATCCTCAGATCTCAGCCTCCTGAGCAGCTAGGATTACAGGTGTGAGCCACCGGTGCCCGGACTAGCCAAGGTTCTTAATTTGACTGTTTAGAAAAGTGAGAATTAGGAGCTTCTCAAACCTCTGTTTGCATCATTTTTACTGGTGTCCCTTTGGCCAAGCAGGTTCAATGGCAAATTAAAAATCATTGCACAAGGGTGCTCTGAGTATTTAGATACAGGGAATTATGCCATATGGCAACCATTATTATTATTTTTTATTTAATTTAATTTTATTTTATTTGAGAACATACTGTACAGAGGGGTTACAATTACATGGGCAGGATAATGCATACATTTCTTACCAAGCATTGCAGCCTCCTCCTTTGTTTACCCTTCACCTCCCTTCCCAGCCTCCCCCATACCCCCCACCCAATCATACCCCCTCCCCCTCCACACCGACATTGTAAAGCTGGTTTTGACATGACATTTTGTACTTCTCATTGTTGCAACAGGTCCACCTGAATTCGTAAACGACTTCTTTGTCCCCATCTCCTCCACATGTTATACTGACATCAAATATAGTGAAAGCGGGGTTTACACTGTGGGGGAGGGACATACAAAGCAACAAAGAAATAATCTTATAAATGCGTTAGAAACACCTGCATGAAAGAAACGAAAACATTAAAATACATATTTAAGGGTTCGTTTTCCTAACATCACATTATCTGACCTTTTCCGCTTGACTCATACCTATACTAGATATTGCAAATAAGGGAAACCATGGGACCTATGTTTCTTTGGGCCTGGCTTACTTCACTTAATATAATTTTTTCCAAGCCTTTCCATTTCCTAACAAATGGGGAAATGTCATTCTTTCTGATGGAGGCATAGAATTCCATTGTGTATATATACCACATTTTCTTGATCCATTCATCTACTGAGGGACATCTGGGTTGGTTCCATATCTTAGCTATGGTAAATAATGCTGCAATAAACATAGTTGTGCTGGTAGCTTTAGTGTGGTCTTGTTTGTAAACATTTGGGTAAATGCCCAAAAGTGGGATTGCTGGATCATAGGGGAGATCTATGTGAAGTCTTTTGAGGAACCTCCATACTGCTTTCCAAAGTGGTTGAACAAGTTTACATTCCCACCAACAATGAAGTAAGGTTACTTTCTGTCCACATCCCCTCCAGCATCTGTTGTTGTTAGAGCTCTTGATTTTTGCTGTTCTAACTTGAGTGAGGTGATATCTCAATGTTGTTTTGATTTGCATTTCTTTTATGGCTAGGGATGTTGACAAACATTATGGGAACATTATAATACTAGAAAAAAGAATTGTATATATATTTTTCCAGTATAACTCTGAGTGAGAAAAATTAAGTTACAACATACATGCTTTCCATGGTGTCTAAGTATGTATGAGGTAGACCACAAATGGTCAATGGAGTCCTAAGATGGATACCTTTGCATTAATAGATTAATAGCTCATGTGTCCCTAAATGTATTTCAGTAATAACTAGTTTTAGTAAAAATGTGATATGATTTTTGGGTTTCAATTATTCAATTATTTTTTGTGGGTACATTAGTTTTTATGAATTCTACATGTATATTAAACATAGACATGAATTGCTTTTATACTATACCAACTAGTGGACTGTGGATTTGTCTTTAGTTGAGTGTTCAATGCTTTACTTCAGACTTGAAACAGTCTTCCCCTATAAGAAGACTTTATCCTTTTCCAGCTTATGTATAATGTTTTGAGCAGGAAAATCTGGGGCAGAATCACAGAGATTTTTTCCTGACCATGTCATTTGGCTTATCTTCCGGCCATGCTTCCAGAATCATCTTTTCATTGTCAACAGCAAGAAAGAATGAAAGGATCTCTGGTGAGTTACTTTTTATTCCTTACTTTGCTGTACAATCCATTTTATGAACCTAAGTATGTCCAAGATTTAAAAACAGACAAAACAGGTTCAGCTTGAGGAACATGTTCATAAATTAATTAAAAATTGCTTATAGATTTAGTAGTTAAAAACGTCTCACCTTCTGTCTTGCTGGAGTCCAGATTTGCTTGATTGTTTCCAATGTTTGAAAATTTATTTATAGATATTGTTATTACATAAATTTCCACAATATTGTGGGATAGTTATACTTAGCCAAAGTCACAAACACATTTTAAACTTTACCAGGCAAATTGTCATTATCATGGCCTAGAAAGCTTGTGAACTCTACAAAGTTTGACAATACAACTATTTCTTCCACATTGGGTGATATGCACATTTCTTTCTTTGTGCTTAGTGTAAGCTGTTCCCTCTTTCTCTGTCATTCCACCACTGCCCTTGAGTTGTATAGTTCACTGTAGTTCACTTTCCTGAATGTCCAGTGCAGCTGATAGACCCCTCTGCTGTATTTTATCATTTGTTTCTTTCTGATTTTGTGCCCTCCTCCTAGCTTCCCTCATATGTACACTTGTATATCAGGGAGACCATATGTCAGTTTTCTCTGTGATCTTGGCTTATTTTGTTCAGCATGATTTGTTCTAGTTCTATTTGCCTAAAAATGTCATTATTTTGTCCTTTCTAATGGCTACATAATATATTCCATTGTATACAGGTACCACAATTTTGGATCCATCTGTAGTGGGGTATCTGTGTTGTTTCCATAACTTAGCTATTTTGAAAAGTGCAGCAATGAACATGGAGGTGCATATGTCCTTGTATCTTGATTCCTGTTGCTCAGGGTAGATACCTAGGAGTGATATGGCTGAGTCATATGTGTATGTTTAGTTTTCTAAGGAACCTCCAGACTGCTTTCCAGAGTGGTTGTATTAGTTTACATTCCCACCACTTATGCATTAGTGTTCCTCTTTCTCCACCTCCCCACCTTCATTTGTTGTTGTTTGAATTTATGATATAAGCCATTCTGACTATGCTAAAGTGGTACCTCAGGGTTGTTTTTATTTGCATGTCCTTTACACCCTGGGATGATGAACATTTCCTCATGTGTTTATTTGCCATTTTTATCGTTTCTTCTGAGAAGTTTCCCTTTCGATCCCTTTCCCATTTAATGATGGGTTTGTTAGATTTGGGAGAGATTAGTTTCTTGAGTTCCCTGGAGTTCCCTGTATATAGTGGATATTAGGCTTTTGTCTGATATATTGCTGGTAAATATCTTTTCCCAATTGTTTGGCTGTCTTTCTAGTTTGGTACCTATGTCTGTAGCTGTGCAGAAACTTTTTATTTTAAGGTAGTCCCAGTTGTCAAGTCTCTCTCCAATTTGTTGGTACCCTGGGACTCTGTTCAAGAAGGGACTGCTTGTGCCTTTAAGTTCTAGTGTTTCTCCTACTCTGTCCTCAGTAGTTTCAGAGTTTGAGGTTTGATGTTAAGATCTTTAATCCATTTTGATGCTAGTGCATGGTGTTAGGCTGGGGTCCACTATAGTTTTCTGCATGTGGCTGCCCAGTTTTCCCAGCACCAATAGTTGAAGAGGCTATGTTTTTTTTCCAATGTATGTCTTTAGCTCCTTTGTCAAACAGCAGCTGATGGTAAGTATGTGGTTTTATTTCTAAGTCTTCTAGTCTATTCCATTGGTTTACAGGCCTATTTTTGTGCCAATACCAAGCTGTTTTTTATTATGGCTCTATAGAAGAGCTTGAAATCTGGTACTGTGATACCTCCTGCTTTGCTCCTTTTGCCTAGGATTGCTTTGGGTATTGCAGTTCCCAATTAATTTTTGGATTGTTTTCTCTATTTCCATAAAGAATGTCATTGGAATTTTTATGGGAACTACATTGAATTTGTAAGTCATTTTTGGCAGTATGGCCATTTTCACAATATTGATTCTGCCTGTCCAAGAACATGGAAGGTCGTTCCATTTCCTGGTATCCTCTTTGATTTCTTTCTTTAGGCTTTTATAGTTTGCACTAAATAGGTCATTTACATATTTGGTTAGGTTAATTCCTATATATTTGGAGGTTATTTTGAATGGGGTTGTTTTCCTGATTTCCCTTTCTTCTTGTACATTATTGATATACTGAAAGGCAACTGATTTTTGTGTACTAGTTTTGTATCCTGCTACTTTGCCCAAGTGATTTACAAGTTCTGAGTTTGGGAGTGGAATTTTGAGGGTCATTTAGATATAAGATTATGTCATCTGCAAATAGGGATAGTTCAATTTCTTCCATCCCTTTGTGGATATCTGTAATGTCCTTTTCTTACCTTATTGCTCTGGCTAAGGATTCCAGAATTATTTATTCTCTTTATTCATGATTTTCTACTCACTAGATATGGTTATTTCTCTCGTTCTCTCTCTCTCTCTCTCTCTCTCTCTCTCTCTCTCTCTCTCTCTCTCTCTCTCTCTCTCTCTCTCTCTCTCTCTCTCTCTCTCTCTCTTCTCTCTCTCTCTCTCTCTCTCTGCCAGTCATGGTGCCTGAACTCTGGCACTGTCCCTCAGCACTTCAGCTAAAGGCTAGCACTCTACCTATTGAGCCACAGCACCACTTCCAGCAGCTCAAGGCTAGCACTCTACCACTTGAGCCACAGCACTACTTCCAGCTTTTTCTGCTTATGTGGTGCTGGGGAATCGAACCCAGGGCCTCATGCATGCAAGGCAAACACTCTACCACTGAGCCACCTTCCCAGCCCCTCATTTTCTCTTTTTGTATCTATTTTTCTATCACTTTTTCTCTTTCTCTCAAGCCCTCTTCCATCCATCTGTCTCTTTTTGTTCTTTTCTTCAACTGATCTACCTGGGAACTAGTTTTTCTTCCTGATCAATTTTATTTGCTTATGTGGCTCTTAGAATTCACATTTTTATTATCCATTATATAGGGAAAGTGTTGCCTAGATAGTTCTATTGGATTCCACAGCCAAAGTAAATTAGAAAAACCCAAAGACATACACATGAGAGATTGTTAGTTATTTCATTTTAATTTTGATATGAACTTTTCTCAACACTATTTACATTGACCATCTATTTTAATCAACTATTTGTATATATTCCGTTAAAAGTCTCTTCAATTTTTTCCATTTTAAAATCATATTTTCTGTGCTGTAGTTTTGGATTTGGTTTCATATTTTCTAATGCATTCCAGTAATTAACATATTTAGAAATGTTTGAGAACATTTTCATTTATACCATGCTTTTTCTTCTTGGTTCATTGTATCTTTAGAAGCAAAACTTTTAACTGTATGAATTTAGATAATGTTTAGTTTTATATCAGGTACTTTTGGTATCCTATCCAAGGAGTTACTGTCAAATCTAATGTCATGAAGCTTTTCTTCTCTCTTCTATTCCTCCTTGCCCTTTCTCTCTCTTTCCCTCCTCTCCATACTTCTCTTGTCCCTTCTTCCCTGCCCTTTTGCTCCCCTTCTTTCCCTCTTCCACTCTTTTTCTTTTCTCTTTATCTCTGAGATGAGGACTACTGTGTTGCCACAGTTGGTGTCTAACTTGGAAACTCATTTGATGTAACCACCTCAGCCACCACCATTCCTTTCTTGGGCTAGTACTGGATCTTGAACTCATAGCCCTCATAGTCAGTTAGCTTCCTCATTCATTGTTGGCCCTATCGCTTTAGCCATGAGTCCAATCTGCTTATTAGCTGCTTAAATTGAGTTGTCTACTCAAGCTAGCTTCTAGACCTCATCCTGTTAAGTAGCTAGGATAGGATACCAGTCGAGCCAGAAGCAATTGCTTTGTTTATTCTTACCTGAATATTTAACATTAATAGCTAATTGGATATTACAATGAAACAAGATTATTGTTACTGGTTTATGCAGAATTAATATTCAACCTAAACTCAAATATTTCATGATTCAAATTAAGTATTGTATTTTATTTCTAATAATCATTTCAAGAAATATTTTATTACTCTCTCACCTATAGTCTGTATTGTAGGAGGTAGGCAATGTTCACAAAAATTCATGCTAGCAGTTCTTTTTTAGTTAGGAAGTAATTAGCAGGATGTTTATGACCTCACTACATTCTTTAGAAATTTAATAACAAAATGATTAATATAGGATATTGTTATTGTGGGAACTAAGTCAAATCTTGTATGGCCTTATCAATCATTAGCTACTTTCATGAGTACTATTACTCCATTTAACATTAACCTGGACACTGTTCCTTTTGTAGACCTACTAATATGGCATGTAGTCCGTGTGTTGTCCTTAATGTGTTTTGATTGCTTACAACAATACTTTTTAATAGAAGATCTAAATAGGCTCTTCACTGGGGCAGAATATGAAAATGTAGGGAAAAAATAATCTGTTTACTACATTGTTACCCTCATATGTAGTAAATTTTATCAAAATATCTTACAGGTACCTACTTATATTTAATGTTATCATGTCATGTTATTAACTCCTTAGAATTTTTATCTTCTTTCTCTCGCTAGCACCAAAAATGTGTTCTGAGTTATTACGGAATCTTTGTATTTTAATTAGTGTTAAAATAGAGGCAAAATATTTCTACTTTGATTTTTAATTCTCCCAATGAATAGATGAAACAAAAGCATACATGTAGAAAGCTCAAATTCCACACTTAGTGTTCCCATGACTGAGGGCTAATTATTTGATGGAAATATACCCTCACAGAAGCTGGTGTCATTTGATGATTTGTCTGTGGACTTTAGCTGGGAGGAATGGATGGACCTGGACATTGCTCAGAGGACCTTGTATAGAGATGTAATACTGGAGACCTACAACCACCTGGTGTTTTGGGGTGGGCAAAAGTCATGCTAATTTGCAAAGTGAAATGATTTGCTTTCAGTAGGTATCTGAATATTTGTCAAATTTTCAATAGAATTTAGATGTAGTGTTCCAGTGTGCGAGAAGTATCATTTCTTCCAAAGGAAAACTTCAACTTGATTATGTAATTCCTAAGGCAATTTTATTCTCATTCTTCAAGAAGCCAATCAAAATTTGACAAAAGTTCTAAACTATGCTCTACTTACAGGAAACTGTCTTCCCAAACTTAAGGTGATTATTTTAGGTGGTATACAATCTAGAATAGAAGAGGTATGACTATTGGAAATATGAACTGGAAATCACTAGTTGACAGTGGATATTTATAATCCAAACCTGGCCCTGGTTGCAGTGGCTCACGCCTGTAATCCTAGCTACTCAGGAGGCTGAATCTGACGGTTTTGATTTGAAGCCAGCAATGGCTGAATAGTCCCCATGAGACTCTTATCTCCAATTAACCACTCAAAAATTAAAAGTGTAGAGGGAACTTAAACTGGTACAATGCTATCATAGAGCACAAGAGCTGAGATTAAGCAACAAACCGGTAAAATAAATCCAGACCTGGGGGAAAGTCAATCATGGAGCCAGTGAGAAATGAGAAACAACATTTAAGAGCAACATTGTGAACAGGATGTCTGAGATGTTAGAGGAATGATGACTGAGCATGAACAATAGTTCTGCACTGGTTCTTATTAACAGAGCACTGTGTTCCTAAACCTAACTTGATTGTCAAGCTGGAGCAAGGTGCAGAACCATGGATAGGAGAAGCCTCAGACAAGAATTTCACAGGTAAATTAATGCACCTTGCATAGTGACATTGGATCCAGCACCCAGTTGGTACGTTCATCTTGTGCTGAACTGAGTAATAATGTTTCTAGGCAGAGAACTATGTGATCCTTTGTCTCCTTTGTGAATCAATAATTAATATGGAGATACCCTGAATTCTGTGTGGCAGTTGAGTTAGCAATTCTCTTTCTCTGTGGGGAAGTCATTCTGAAACAATCCAACAAAAAGTGTAAAAGAGTAAATGAGATATCCTTTTCGTTGAAACTAGCACAATCCAGGTAAGTGGAAATAAGGAGGACTTCTGGGCTGCTATCCTCTGAGAAGGCAAATTTCTTATTAGTCATGGTTGGCAGAGACTGGGATTTAGAACCAAAGATTTTAGTCCAGAGAGGATAATTAGGTGATCTTTATCTGGAGTATATTTGGTCTTCCATAGTTCTAAGAGGCAGGAGTGTCTCAAAGGGACCTAAAGTAATTCTTACTAAGAAGTTAGAACTGAAGAGATATAGGTATGAATCCTTACTTCTAGGAACAATTTCTGTTTAAGTGAAAGGCCAAGAAATGTATAAAACATTCTTTTGTTCTCTGAATCTAGAAAATATTCCTTTTCCTAACCTAATAGTTAAGAAAAAAGCAGCACGATACATAAATAATTTCAAGAAAAATTAAAAAGCAGCTATCCCCTTATGTTCAAACAAGAGTATATTTGAGAAAAACAACACCATAATTACTAAAAGCAGATGGCTAGTACTCGGCTTAAAATTTTAGCAGCACATAGTTGAGTGATTTGAATGATTTGATATAAAAGAAGAAAAAACTTAAACAAAAAATATTTTCCATTGGAATCAGTAATCAGTATTACTTTCTTAATACATTTGAGAGAAAAGCATATATTTTGTATAAATCATTTCTGACTTTGATATTTTAAAATCTTTAATAGTTACAATGAAATAAATGTTTTTACATCTTTTTTTCTATGACTCATCTTAGATGTCGCAGGAATTGAGGATGTGATTAAGATGTGCCAGCAAAGTCCAGATGAATGTCTGTGTGAAGCAATAGTCACAAAAAGTAACACAGTGGAGGAAAGGGTGATATTAGTAACGACCCTTAATTTGAGTTCAAAACATAAGCCAGAGGTGATTAGAAATAATGTGAACTCCTTAGGGATAAGGACTGAGGATTTCATTGCTATCAGAAGATGCTTCTCTGAAGTGAGCTTGATGAGATGCATGATGCATGTAGGCCTAGTTTGTCTCCTGTAATTGAAGAATCTTGCAAATATTCAGAACATTTTAGTCAAAAGTATGAGAGTCCAAATGAGCTGCAGAAATTTGAATATGGAGAAGAGAAGTATTAAATTCAGAGACCATATACTTTTTTTGGGGGGGGGTCCAGTCGTGGGGCCTGAACTCTTGGCCTTGGTGCTGTCCCTCAGCTCTTCAGCTCAAGGGTAATGCTCTACCACTTGAGCAACAGCTACACTTATGGCTTTTTTCTCCTTTTGCTTATGTGATGCTGAGGAATCGATCCCAGGGCCTCAGGCATGCAAGGCAAGCACTCTACCACTGAGCCACCTTCCCAGCCCAAGACCATATTCTTTTTTAAAGAAAATTTTATTTAAAAAGCTTTTTTGTCAGTTGTGGGGCTTGAAATCAGAGTCTGTGCACTGTCCTTCAGCTCTCCAGCTCAATGCAGTGCTCTACCACTTGAGTCACAGCACCAATTCCTGTTTTCTGGTGCTTTATTGGAGATAAGAGTCTCACAGACTGCTCTGACTGGCTTTGAACCACAGTTCTCAGATCTCAGCCTCCTTAGTAACCAGGATTATAGGCATGAGCCACCAGTGCCTGGGTTAGAGAACATATTCTTTAGATGTAATTGGGTTTGTGTGAGAGAGACCTTCCATAACCTTAGTAAATATAGAAAAGACTATAAATCAGCTCTCCTTGCCCAAGAAATACTTCAGAGTGTAAGGAGAGTACCTGAATGTATGATCTATGGGAAAACATTCTACTGTAGCCTTACAGTCACTACACATCAGAAAATGTATTCAGGATAGAATCCTTGTCCATGTAGTGAATGGGAAGTCTTTCACTAAAGCAATACACCTTACAAACCCTCAGAGCAAATCTCTAGAGTAAACTGATGTGTATCCAATTTGCAAAATTTATCTTTCAGAAGTCAGACCTGACTTTCCAGCCTGTAGAGCTGATAAGCTACCCTATGCATATGTAGAGCTACCCTATGCATATGAAGAATGTAAGAAAATTCCCACCCAGAAGTCAACTCTCAGCAGGCATCGGAGAGCTCACACAGAAGAGAAAAGTTCTGAATGTAAGAAATGTGGAAAGACCTTCAGGGAGTCATACCTCATTTTTCATCAAAGAACACACACAGGAGAGAAACCTTATGAATGTAACAAATGTGGAAAATCTTTCAGCCACAAGGCAAACTTTACTGTCCATTGGAGAATCCATATAGGAGAGAAACCTTATGAATGTGACAAATGTGGAAACTCCTTCAGAGAGAAGTCAGAACTCACTTTGCATCAGAGAAGACACACAGAAGAGAAACCTTACAAATGTGACAAATATGGAAAGTCTTTCACCCATAAGACACACCTTCATGTTCACCACAGAATACACAGAGGAGAGAAAGCTTATGCGTGTATAAAATGTGGACGTCTGTCACCCGTAAGGCATATGTTCATGTTCATCAAAGAACACACATAGCAGAGAAACCTTATGAATGTAACAAATGTGGAAAGTCTTGCAACTGGAAGGCAGAACTTACTATTCATCAGATAACACACACAGGAGAGAAACCTTAAGAATGTAAGATGTGTGAAAATTCCTTTACCTGAAAGTCAACCCTCAACAAACATAAAAGAATTCACACAGGTGAGAAACCATACAAATAAACAAATGTGCAAAATCTTTCATCCAGAAGACAGAATTTCATGTCCATCAGAGAATACATACAGCAGAGAAACCTTATGAATGTAAGATATGTGAAAATCCTTTACCAAAAGTCAACCTCAACAGGCATAAGAGAATTCACACATATGAGAAACCTTATGAATGCAACAAATGTAGAAAGTCTTTCAAACAGAAGTCACACATCACATTGCATCAGAGAACACACACAGGATAGAAACCTTATGAATGTAACAACTATGGAAAGATTTTTATGTGGAGGTCACACAAAATAGAATTCACACAGTTGAGAAACCTTATAAATGTAGTAAATGTGGAAAGTCATTTAACCAGAATTTCCCAACTCAGCAAGCATAAAAGAATCCATACACATGAGAAATCTTAGGAAACTAATAAATGTGGAAGATCTTTCACCTGGAAAAAAACTCAATTTATATCAGAGAACCCACACTGGATAGAAGCCTTATGAATGTACCAAATGTGCAGTCTTTCACCCAGAAGGCACAGCTTAGGGTTCATCATTGATTACCCACAGGAGAGAAATCTTATGAATGCAACAAATGTAGAAAAGTTTCCAAGAACTCAGTTTGTCTCAGAAAACGCCCAGAGGAGAGAAACTATGAATGTAACAAATATGGAAATTCCTTAGCCATTAAGGTACAGCTGAGTCCTGGATTCAAATAGAATATGAAATCTATACAATGAATAGATTATTCTATGCCAAAGTTCCATGTTGTTGTGGACATGTTACCCCTATGTTATTCCAATTGTCTAACCATGGGAAAGTCAAGTGAGCCTTAACTCTACTTCCTTTATGTGGTTAAATAACTTGCAGCTCATAGATAATATCTACTGTTTCCTGTGATCTCAACCCAGCCCTGAGGGAAGGGTAGATTTTTTTTAAATACTTCCTCAGAATCCCAACACTCCTGAGTGATGGTAATGAGAAAAGAATCTAGTTGAGTGCTGGAGAGCTATCTCCTGGAACCCTTCATTCCTCTGCATGATGTCATGTAATCCAAATCCAGAGCAAGTCTCTTTTCCTTTCTTCAAACCCTCATCAACAAACTTATCCTGGAAATACTGATGTTCTAGTAGATATCCTAAGCCAGGAAAAGGTTCAAATCATGAAAGCCTACCAAGTCTACATTTCCACTCCTGACCAAAAATAGGTCACCTTCTTCTAAATGGATTTTTTCTGAAGGACATGAGGAAGAGCACACTTGTACAATCCACTCAGCATCTTCTTGCTGCCAAGACCTCTAGGGAGCCTTTCTGATCAGTATGTGACCCCACCTGTGACCATTGTTCTACATGGCTCCCAAGATGGTTCACAGTTCAGAACATCCTGAACCAATTACAATTTATATCTGTGCCAAGAATTCACTTTTCCTTGACTGATGAGCCCTGGTCAGTCTTTTGTCCTACTGAAGTGATACTATGAAGAGGATGACAACTTTCTGATGATTACTGATGTGATTCAAACAGGCAAGGGGTCAAGGTCAGCTGAGAAAACTTAATTGCCTTTTCAGGTCTTCCTCAACAACCAAGGGCCCAATCAGTCTTACCCTCACCAGGTGCTTCAGGATAGATACCCAGTCACTCCCACAGTCCTTAACTCACTGAGAACCACCCAAGCTATTTTCCCTTCATCATCCACTATCCACTCTACTGACCTGATGACACTTTGTGACCACATCCCCAGGATCCCCCTAGTCACAGGGACAAAGTTATAAAGTTATCCTCTCTGTCTGTCTGTCCGTCTTGCTCTCTCTCTCTCTCTCTCTCTCTCTCTCTCTCTCTCTCTCTCTCTCTCTCTCTCTCTCTCTCTCTCTCTCTCTCTCTCTCTCTCTCTCTCTCTCTCTCTGTCTCTCTCTCTCTCTCACACACACACACACACACACAATACTCTGAAAACCCATCTAAAATATCTGGATTTCCATGTCTAATGTTCTCTATGGTGTGTAAGTCTTTGGTTTTTATGCTCAAGCTTGGTGCTCTACTCCTTATGCCACATATCAAATTCTGACATTGTTCTATTTTGTATCACCAGTCCCTCTGATAAAAGCAGAGAAGATGTGCCCCTGTTACATTTTCTCTTCCAAGATGTTTACAAAAAGATGTTTATGTTCAAAGAACTACAATATTTTAAATTAGAAAAATATTTTTAAAAGTGGATTAATTGCAGAACCATAAGTGAAAATGTATTTTGTTGCACATTTAAAAATAAGTAAAAATATTGCTTGGTTTTTTTCTCCTTCTTTCTCTCTTCCTCTTTCTTTCTTTCTTTCTTTCTTTCTTTCTTTCTTTCTTTCTTTCTTTCTTTCTTTCTTTCTTTCTTTCTTTCTTTCTTTCTTTCTTTCTTTCTTTCTGTCTTTCTTTCTGTCTTTCTTTCATCTTTCCCGGGCTTGAGCACTGTCCCTCAGCTCTTCAGCTCAAGGCTAGTGCTCTACCATTTGAGCCACAGCACCACTTCTGGCTTATTATGCTTATGTGGTGCTGAGGAATCAAACGCAGGGCCTAATGCATAGAAGGCAAGCACTCTCCCTCAGAGCCACCTTCCCAGCCCATATTAGAGAAAAATTTTTGGGGGGGATCCCATCATGGGGCCTGTACTTTGGGCCTGGGCACTGTCCCTCAGCTATTCAGGTCAATGCTAGTGCTCTACCACTTGAGCCACAGCACTACTTCCAGCTTTTTTCCTTTTTGCTTATGTGGTGATGAGGAATCGAACCCAGGGCCTCATGCATGCAAGGCAAGTGCTCTACCACTGAGCCACCTTCCCAGCCCCAAGAGAATTTTTAAAAAGATGAGGAATAGCTAGGCACTTGTGGCTCATGCCTGTAATTCTAGCTTCTCAGGAGGCTGAGATCTGAGGATCATGGTTGAAAGCCAGCCCAGGCAGGAAAGTCCGTGAGTCTCTTATCTCCAATAAACACCACTCAAAAACTGGAAGTGGGTTCTGTGGCTCAAGCGGTAGAGAGCTCGCCTCGAGCTGAAGGACACAATGACTGAACAAACAAAAAAGATGAGGAATATAGATGAAGTAACCTTGAGCAGTCTCTTGTAAAAGCAGCATTCAGAAACGCTAAACATACCACCATAGCAATAGTAAAGATTTCCCATTTTTCAGAATTTTAGACAGGAACCTGAGCATGTCCCAACTGTTCACAAATGTGAACCTCTTGGCTCTGAGTGACAGTTGGAGTTGAAGGCAAAACTTCATTCTTTTTCTCATCATTGTGGTAAGAGGTCACAGAATGTTCACCCTGAGCACTTGCCATACAAATGAGCTGGTACAGAAGGCCAAACTGACCTAGAAGGCTGAGCAATTTGGTGACATGAAGTCTGTCCCTGAGCAAAGAGCTGAATTGTCTAATGATTAAAGGAATCTTCTCTCAGTTGCTTACAAAAATGTTATAGAAGCCCATAGGTCATCTTAGAGGGTCATTTCAAGTATTGAGCAAAACATGGAAGGTGCTGAGGAAAAACATCAGATAGTGAAGAACACAAAGAGAATCAAGAATGAGCTAAGAGATAGCTACAATGATGCACTGTCACTTTGGAAAAGTTCTACATCCCTAGTGCTTCACAAGCAGGGAGCAGAGTCTTTTATAAGAGAGACTACTACCACTAATTGGCTGAGATTGCTGCTGGTTGATTACAAGAAAGGGATTGTGGATCGTTCACAACAAGCATACCAAGAAGCTTTTGAGATCAGCCAAAAGGAAATGCAAGCTTGGTGATGGTGGCTCACACCTGTAATCCTAGCTACTCAGGAGGCTGAGATCTGAGCATCACCTCAAAGCCAGTCCAGACAGGAATGTCTGTGAGACTTTTTTTTCTTGTGAAAATAGTGTACAGAGGGGTTACAATTACATGAGCAAGATAATGAGTACTTTTCTTACCAAGCATTGTTGCCTCCTCCTTTGTTTCCCCTTCCCATCCCTTCCCATCCTCACCCCCCACACTGCATCCCACCCTCCCCGCCATGTGCCAAAATTGAAAGTTCGTTTTTCAACATAACATCTTGTACATCTCATTGTTGCAATGAGTCCAGCTGTATTCCTATTTAAACAATTTCTTTTTTCCCTTCCTCTTCACAAATTATACCAACATCAAATACAGGGAGGAACATACACAGCAACAAAGAAATCATTGTATAAATATGTTAGAAACAATAGCCATAAAGAAACATTTGAGACTTATATCTGATAAACAACTCAGAAAACCGGAAGTGGTACTGTGGCTCAAGTGGTAGAGCACTAGCTTTGAGCTGAAGAGCTGAGAGACAGCACCCAGGCCCAGAGTTCAAGCTTCACAACTGATAAACTATCAGTTTGGGTCTGGCTCTTAAATTCTCGGTGTTCTATTATGACATTCTGAACTCCCCAGAGGAAGCTAGGTTTCTTGCAAAGACAGCTTTTGATGAAGTCATTGCTGAACTTGATACATTAAGTGAAGAGTGGTTCAAAGACTGCATGGTAATAATGTAGTTACTAAGAGAAAAGTTGACATTGTGGATATGATAACCAAGGAGATGAAGTGAAAGCAGGAGAAGGAGGTGAAAATTAAATGACCTTCCAACTTTTATCTGCCTCAGTCTAAAATTTATAAAGTAGACCATTTGCCATCCATGCTGTCCCACGAATAGTTTGTTGTTTATGATTTATGACAGGTTTATCTTGCTTCTATTTGAATTTCTATATTTCCCAGGGTTTTTTTGTTGTTGTTTAATATTAGGGGAATAGATATTGCCCATTAACATTTAGTGAGTTATCTGTTTTCATCTTCAAATTACCAATATGAGGATGTAGAATTTTTATACAAGTTGTAAATGTTTGGCATGTACTTTGGTATATGGTGACTTCATAAGGGCCAGTGTTAAAAATGCTTCCATGTCAAAGTGAAGAAATCTTCCTACTTATTGGATTACACTGGTGAGGAATAAAAGGGATAATTGGTTCCAGGCACAGGTTTAATTATTCTGGATATTAGAAAGTTTTGGAGCACTTGCAGGGCTGTGGTACAAACAGATATTCCATGGCTGTTACATGCTGGAATCATGTATTTCTGTGGAAGAGTCTATCTCAGTGTGCACACCTTAGACTACAGCACCAGAAGTATTCTTTGAGACAAAGTTGTGTCCCAATTAACTCTGGATAAGGGCAGAAATGGTTCACATTCCATTATTTTAATGTTACCTTCTGTTTGCTCTCATTATTTTTGCTACAAATTTTATTTGTATTTAAATCTTTTAGGCAACCTACGAACAAATGTAAAAATAAAGATGCAGTGAAAATAAACTGTTTGGTAATCATTACCACTTTCTCTACAACTTTTCATGTAAATTAGTTTTTTTGGTTTTGAAATGACTCAAAAGAAATTGTACATTATTATAAATTTGTTCATTACTCCCTTTTGGCAGCTAATGGGCTTTTACCAATTTTAAAGTGCAAAGTTTATCACAATAACAAAAATACTAATCTATCTACCAACCACCTCCTACAGAGTCAAATTTTTCCGTGGGGAGGGGAAAATTGATTTGAAAAATAATATGTTCCACTTAAAATTTTGATATATAGCATTTTTTAACTTAGAAAGCCACAATGTTTTTGACCCATCATGACACTGGTTAGTTGTTTTTTTTTGTTGTTTTTTTGTTTTTTTTTTTTGTCAGTCATGGGGCTTGAACTCTGGGCCTGGGACCTGTCCCTCAGCTCTTCAGCTCAAGGCAAGTGCTCTACCACTTGAGCCACAGGGCCATTTCCGGTTTTTGAGTAGTTTATAGGAGATAGGAATCTCATGGTCTTTCCTTCCTGGGTTGGCTTTGAACCTAGATCCTCAGATCTCAGCCTCCTGAGTAGCTAGGATTACAGGAGTGAGCCACCAGTACTTGGCTACACTGGTTAGTATTAACTGTAAAGTCTGTGCTTCTAAATCAGTTTTGGTTTTTGAGAATTTCTGGATTCAGTTTGCCTTCGCTTTTGGTCATTTTATTTGTCAGGTGCACAGGATTACCTTCCTTTTTTTTAGCCTTCTGTCTTGTCACCAACCATTCCTCCTTGGTGGCCATGTACTTCAGAAAAGGTCACATGACTTTTCTGGCTCTACTCACTGTCTAAGATCCCTTGCTTTTCTTTGCTTGCGTCCCACAAACTATTAACCTCATCCTCTACTGCAGCACATCTCACCTTACTTGATGAGATTGTGTATCTCCTATAAACACTATCCTGAATGGTCTGCCATTGTTTGCCTTTAAATCTTCTCTAAGTAATGATGGGTCTGAGTTATGCCAAATCTCACCCTACAGGATATTTCCTCAGAACATTACAGAAGACACCAAATAAAAGTGCCATTTTAAAAGACAGGTGGGGCTGAGAAGGTGGCTCAGTGATAGAGTGCTTGCCTTGCATGCATTAGGCCCTAGTTTCTATTCCTCAACACCACATACACAGAAAAAGTCAGAAGTGGTGCTGTGGCTCAAGTGGTTGAACGCTCACCTTGAGCTGAAGAGCTGAGGGACAGCTCCCAGGCCCAGAGTTCAGGCCCCACGACAGAGAAAAAAAAGATATATATTTTTTTCCTTCAGAATGCAAGATCCTCCAGAGCAGGGACAATATTTTCTGTATGTTCTATTGTGTCCAGTACACTGTAAATGCTCAATAAATATTGATGAGTGGAGGCCCAAAAAATCTGCTTTCTTCATTGGAAATATCAATTATACCAATTACTATTCTTGAGTTTGATATAGTTCTAAAATAAAAACTGCCATTCTTTCAAAGACAAACATATAGACACATACATGTATATAAGCACACATATAATGCTTTGGGGGTAATCAGTAAGATTACATTTCATTAATATGAAATATTAAATCAGTGTTATGTATAAATCAGTACAAACTCATTCAGTCATTGAATCCGTCCAGACTCCTTCATAACACCTGTAAACTTATTAGATCTTTTGCACAAGCATTAGTCCTCCTGAGTAAGCTCAGGTCAGGAGAAGCCACAACAGGACACAGATCCATATCAGGGCCTTAAAAATAGGCACACAAAAGAGGTATGATCAGTTTTCAAAGAAGAGATATCAGTAAGATTATTAAATTATTTAGGATTGAAAACTAAAGAAATGAAGATCTCTACAAAGAAGGAGACTAAAAAGAAAGGAAATACCTCTGAGGTCCAATCAGTCCAGTGTTCATGTACAAGTCTTCCAGGGGTTATGGGCCACAGTGTGATGCCCAGTGGCCCACATGCTTAACTGCTCAAGGCAGGATGAGATGAAGTCTAGGGGCTTGCATACAGGATGGCTGAAGCTCAAGGTGATAGGAGGCAGAACCTGTATAAGAGGGGCGCTTTGTGTGTAATCCTAGTTACTTAGGAGGCTGAGATCTGAGGATCAAGGTTCAAAGCCAGCCCAAGCAAAAAGAAAAAAAAAATCTATAACTTTCTTTTTGCTAGTCTTATGGCTTGAACTCAGCATCTGGGAGCTATCCATGAGCTCTTTTGCTCAAAGGAAGCACTTTTGTGCCACAGAACCACTTCTAGATTTTTCTGTAAATAATTGGAGATAGGAAACTAACAGATTCTCCTGCCCAGGCTGGCTTTGAACTGACATCCTCAGATATCAGCCTCCTGAGTAACTAGGATTAAAGGCCTGATCAATTAACACCTAGCTCATACAAACTCCAAGTAATCACCAAAAAGCCAGAGGTAGAGGTGTGATTCAATTGGTAGAGTGCTAGCCTTGAGCATAGTATTAAGGGACAGCAACCTGGCTTGAGATCAAGCCCCAGGATTTGGAGAAGTAATAGAAAAAATCTGAAAATTACAAGCCAGGAAGATGCAGGATATGGACCAGAAGGAGTCTACTGTGTTTATATAGCAGATAGGCAAGGTGAGACCCAATGAGGCCAGAGGTCTGTGAAGCAAGTAAGACACTTGCCCAAGTGTCTCACAGGATGGCAACATGAAGCATTTTGCATCTTCACCAGCAGGTGGCACTAAAACAACAAGCCTAGTTGGTTGGGCTCTAAGTAATGAGCAGGTGATTTTATCTATTTGCTAGGTGTTGGAGGTGGAGTGGGGTGAACTGAGGCCCTTCAGGATTCTCTTCCTTCTTTCTTCCATTCTCTTGTTCATCATTCCATTTTACAGATGAGGAAAGCTCTGAGATGATTTTTTAAATTAGTTATTTGCTAGATTTTTTGCTAGCATTGGGGCTTTAACTCAGTCTCTCACTTTTACTTGGCTTTTCTTCTCAAGGCTGGCACTCTTCCCCCTGGAGCTACATGTTCACTTCTGGGATTGTGCTGGTTCATGGAAGAAAAGAATCTCTCAAATAATTCTGCTGGGGCTGGCTTTGAACTGAGATCTTGATATCTCAGCCTCCTGAATAGCTAGGATTAGTCATGAGCCATCAGTGACTTGTTTTAGAGATGATTTTTTTAAAAATAATATTTCTATGTTCATCCATTGTTTGTGTGTGTGCGCGCACATGCTCGCACACGTACACATACACACAGAAGCAGGGACATTGTCCAAGCACAGTCAAAGGGCAGAGCAATGGTCACACCAACCATTTATTGTCCAGTGGTCTCAGATTTTGGGTGAGGGGAGGGGAGTGTGCTGTTACTCCCTGCCTTTTGGGCTATGCCTATTCCTTCCTGGTGACTACTTTGTTTCTCATCACAGACTCCCAAAACTCTCTTAGGGAGATCATCCTTTCTACCAGAATGGGAGGTCAGGGCTGCCACCCCAAGATCTCATCTCTTTCTGTCCAGCTGTAGGGCTTTCTCATTATGGGAAGAACATGGGCTCCCTGGGCAGGGAACATAAATTAGCCACCTTTCGTGCCTTAACCTGAAACCTGCCACATTCCTAGATGGAGGCTGGACACAGACTTCATTCCTTCATTCTGCAAGCCATTCCTTGGCCACATTGCACATGGCAGCAATCCTGATCTGGGAAGGGTCTCAGATCAGCTTCTCTGAACAAAAGCAGATAAATAGTATCCAACAGATATGCAAAAATATCACAGGAAGGACTCTGGAGGCTGAGAACTAAGGATCTTGTTTCAAAGACAACTTGAGTAGGAAGTCTCTAGACTTACCTTCAAAGAACCAGCAAATACTCCAAAGTGGGGCTGTGGTTCAAGTGGCAGAGTTCCAGCATTGATCAAAAAAGCTAAGGGATAGTGACTAGGTTCTGAGTTGAAGCCTCTTTAACAGCGATAGATAGATAGATAGATAGATAGATAGATAGATAGATAGATAGATAGATAGATAGATAGATAGATAGATAGATAGATAGATAGATAGATAGATAGATAGATAGATAGATAGATAGATAGATAGATAGATAGATAGATAGATAGACAGATTTTCTGAGTACTGGTATTTCACACCTGTAATCTTAACTACTCTGGAGACTGAGAGTGAGGCAAGGATCATGGTGTGCAGTCAGACAAAGCAGAAAAGTCTATAAGACACTTATCTCCAATTAACTATCAAAAAGCTGAAAGCAGAGCTGTGGCTCAAGAGATAAAGAGATAGCCTTGAGTAGAAAAGCTGAGGGACAGTGTGCAGGTCCTCAGTTCAATTCCCAGGATAAGCGTGCACACATGCACGAGTGCACACATACACACACACGCACACCACACACACACACACACACACACACACACACACACACACACAAAGAGAGGAAGATATGGTAGTATGACCATGAGGTGTGGGGTATAGAGGGGGTGGCTGACTGGGAGCCGTGTTTTGGGTGTGGTGCTGGAGACAGAACTGGAGGAAGGATCTCCTACATGCCTAGAAATGGGGACTTCAGTAACAGGAAGAGCCAGCATCTAAATCCAAGGGAGAACAGCAAATGGGGAGGAGACAGAACCCTCTACACAGTTCTAGATTGTTCTGCAAGGTCCTAGAGTGGTAGGCAGGTGAATGAAAGTTCTCTTCATGGCTTTCATCACTCTAGCTGTTAGTGGACAACCTTGGTGTGTATGCAGGTCCTTGGTGTGTATGTATGCAAGTCCTGGGGCTTGAGCTGTTTATGTTCAAGGCAAGCATGCTACCTTTTGAGGAACATCTGTACTTCCAGCTTTTTTAGTAATTAAAGGGAAATGAGTGTCTCATACCTCATGCCTATAATCCTAGCTACTCAGGGAGCTAAGATATGAGGATCATGGTTCAAAGCTAGCCCAAACTAGAAATTCCATGAGAGTCTTATCTATAATTAACCACATGAAAAGCAGAAGTGTTACTACGGCTCCAAGTGGTAGAGTGCTAGCCTTGAGCAAAAGAGTTCAGGAAAAGCACCTAGGTCCCTAGTTCAATCCTTGGTACTGACTCTCCCCTACCCACCATAGTAACTCAAAATAATAAGTCTCACAAACGTTCATGCTCAAGTTGGTTTTGAACTATGATCTTCAGATTTAAGCCTCCTGAGTAGCTAAGATTACAGGTGTGAAGTTGTCATGTTGAAAACGAAATTTACAACTTTGGTTGGGAGAAAGGATTGGATGGGGTAGCGGGGGGAGGCTGGGAAGGGATGGGAAGGGGAAACAAAGGAGGAGGCTACAATGCTTGATAAGAAATGTACTCATTATCTTGCCCATGTAATGGTAACCCCTCTGTACAGTATTTTCACAATAAAAAACAAGAAAAAGAAAAAGATTACAGGTGTGAACCACCAGCATCTACCTCACTTGACTTTTCACTCAAGGATAGCCCTCTACCACTTGAGACACATCTCCACTTCCAGTTTTTGTTTTTGTTTTTGTTTTTGTTTCTTGAGTAACTGGACATAAGAGTCTGTTGGATTTTTCTCCCGAGGCTGACTTTAAACCATCATTCTCTGATCTCAGCCTCCTGAGTAGTGAGAATTACAGGTGTGAGCAATGAGCACCTGGCTACAGCTCTCTTCTTGTCCCTTTTTCAGGCCCACCAACATCCTTAGCTTCCTGCCCTTGCTATCATTGGTGTTATTGTCACTCCCTCCTATTTTGACTGAGTCAATCAGTCTCTGGTCCCAGGAATCTGCTGCAATGCTATTGTGGTGACTAGGGCAAACATAAGGGAATAAGCCAGGGATAAACAGTATGGAATCTGAGCCTGCTGCCTCTTACATCTGCCATAGTATGAGTGATCTTGGGACTTATGATAAATGCCACTGCCCTCTTGGAGGCCTCCAAAGAGTTAGATGAATGCCCACTCACTGCAAGCATGCCAAGTCCTGGGGTACAGGGCACTAAGGCTCCTCCTGTACTCCACTGCCACCAGTGGGACTGTGAGAGGTCATGTTCCTCTTCTGAGCCTCCATTTCCTCCATAGTTCACAGACATTGTCCTTAAACACTGCATTCCAATCCCTTCTCCTTTCTCCTGGATCTTTGCCAGAAGTCTCATACTTAGGATTTTGGGGCTTTGCTTTTGGCTAAGCCGATCTGTCTGTTCCCAGCCTGGAAATCACACCATTATAATCATCCTTACTTGATAGAGAAGAGAATGGGGACTAAAGATTTGTGATGATGAGATGGGAAAATGGAGACTCAGTCTTTGAATGAGGAGTTTATTAAAGAATATTAAAAACAAGCCAGGCAATGGTGGTTCCTGCTTGCCATACAAGCACCTTAAGAGGCTGAGATCTAAAGACCATGGTTTGAAGTCAGCCTGGGCAAAAAAAAAGTCTGTGAGACTCTTACTGACAATTAACCAGTTTTAAAAAGTCAGAAATGGAAGTGTGGCTTAAGTGGTTAAACACCAGACTTGAGCAGAAAAGCTAAGCAAGAAAGCAAGCCCTAGTATCACCACACTCGCGCACACACACACACACACACACACACACACACACACACACACACACACACACACACACACAATCAATAAAATGTGTTTTAAATAAACCAGTACTTCTAGACTAGTGAATTTATTCTTCTTTCAAAATCCTTGGCTAAGGCTTTGGCTTCATCAGCTGGAGGTCCCAGAATGAATAGCATAAATATTGAAGGTCCCTAAAAAAGCCAAAGTAAGGACACCTAGTAGGAAAAGTTTTTGTATCCCACAAGGAAGTCTGAAGGCACAGACGATGAATAAGCAGTTTGTTAAAATAAATACATAAATAAAAAGAGACTTGGCTGTTGGTGGCTCATGCGTGTAATCCTATCTACTTGCAAGGCAGGGATCTAAGGATCACTATTCAAAGCAAGTCTGGGCAGGAATGTCTATGAGTTGCTTGCTTGCTTGCTTTTCTTTTTATTTTTTGCCAGTCTTGGGCCTTAAACTCTAGGCCTGGGCACTGTCCCTAAACTTTTGCTCAAGGATTGCACTCAATCACTTGAGACACAGTGCCACATCTGACTCTTTCTGTGATTAAGTGGAGATAAGAATCTTCCGAACTTTCCGGCTTTGACTGGCTTTAAACCCAGATTCTCAGATCTCTGCTTCCCGAGTAGCTAGGATTACAGGTGTGAGCCACCAGCGTAGGCTGTCTGTGAGACTCTTATCTCCAGTTATCTACCAAGAAAACTGAATGGGGGGCTGTGGCTCGAGGCGTTGAGTGCTAGCATTAAGCAGTAAAACCTCAAAGACAGGACCCAGACCTTGAATTCAAGGCACAGGACCACACAAAAAATAATAAAGAGGGAAGTAGCAAGGGGCAGTGGGAGGCGAGACATACCATTCATCAAATACAATAGTCTAGAAGCTGACATAGTGCTGACCCAAGTCACAACCAATCATCTATTTGAGGAAGCACAGTGACAACCAAGTAAATAAACAAATATGTGAAGCAACCACAGCAAGATAAACAGTGCAGGTGAGAGTGCTTAAAGGGGTCATTGTGAGTCAAGTGCTGGTGGCTCACACCTGGAATCCTAATACTCTGGAGGCTGAGATTTGAGGATCTTTTTTCAAAGCCAGTGCAGACAGTAAAGTACATGAGACCTTTATCTTCAATAAACTACTCAAAAAAGCTGTAGCTCAAGTGGTAGAGCACTAGCCTTAAGCTCAAGGACAGGGCCCAGGCCCTGAGTTCAAGCCCCAGTCCTCAGACTTCAGCTTCCTGAGTAGATAGGATTACATACGTTAGCCACCTCAGCCAGGCAACATTTTATTTATAGTATCTCATTTAATGCCCATGACTGCCTAATAGGAGGGCTCAGTCTGAAAGTATCAGCTCTGATTCACTTTCAGTAAATGATCAGGTCTGTTTTTCCACTGAAAGTAATCTTGTGTCTGGGAGGAGGATAAAATCCCAGAAGCCCCTTCCCTTTTTTGGTGCATCCTACAGTGCAAAAGTGATGAAAGGGCATGAGATTAAAGCTGGGTTTGAAGGGCTGAGTCTCTATTGTGGGAAGCCTGGCCTGGTGTGCAGCTTTGATGAAAAAAAAAAAAAGTACCTCAGGGAATATAAAAACAAAACAACACCTCATATCCAATTTCCTTCAGAGTCCTCTAGGGAGCTAGTTGAAGAGAGGGGAAGGGAAGAGAGACTAAAGGGTTTCCTTCCTTTTATGACTTTGATTGCTATACTTTGCTCAAGCAGTAATTACTGAATTTAATAGTAATAATATACCTAACTGGAGAAGGTCCTCAGTTTACTTTCCCATGGTGGAGAAGTATATGAGCTAAAATCTTCAGGTCTCAGCTTTACTTGGGCTGCTTGGCTCAGGGAGAGGGGGACCTCTTCTGCAAATTTTTCTGCCCAGAAAGAGCTCTAGTTTTCTGATTCTTAATAAAAAGAAGCAGGTGCTGCTAGAGATAAGGATGGTATAGAATAGAGTGTGACCTAGGAGCTCACATCCTCTGGAAGAAGGCCCAAACTGAGACCTGTTCTGAGGAGAAATCAAAGAACTAGTGAGAAAATGAATATTTTAGGTCAGCAGGCAAGGGAAGGGGTTGCTGAGGTAGAACTTCTGCTCCTGTTCCTGAGAAAATAGAGAGAATCACACAAAGGTTTACTTTTATGTTTGTTTGTGTGTGTGTGTGTGTGTGTGTGTGTGTGTGTGTGTGTGTGTGTGTGTGTATGCATGCCAGTACGGGGGCTTGAATTCCAGGTCTCATGCCCTTGCTTTGCTTTTCCTGCAAGGCCGATCCTCTACCACTTGAGCCAAACCTCCACTTTAAGGTTTTTTTCCTAGTTTATTGGAGATAGGAGTCCGTCAGCTTTGTCTGCCCAGTCTGGCTTTTAACAAGTATCCTCAGATCTCAGCCTCCTGACTAGCTAGGGTTACAAGCAGAAGCCTTCAAGTATCCAGGTCTACACAAAGGTTTAGAGGAAGAAGCATCTAGAGAAGAACAGAGCAAATTTGCAAAGGCCATGCCTGATTTGTCAACTTCTTGGATATTTATTTAATTAGGAAAACAGCAATATCAACATAACTAGGAGAAAAGCAAAAGGTGTAAGTCAGTCATACCATATGGGCCTCGCAGGCTGTAAGGATTCTTGTGGATTGTTTTTAATTTAATTTAATTTTATTTGTGAACATACTGTACAGAGGAGTTACAATTACATGGGCAGAATAATGCGAACATTTCTTACCAAGCATTGCAGCCTCCTCCTGTGTTTACCCTTCACATCCCTTCCCAGCCTCCCCCCTCACCCCCAATCCCAATCCTTCTCCTTCCCCCCCCCTTGCCCCCCCCCCGCACCAACGTTATAAAGCTCGTTTTGGACATGACAACTTGTACTTCTCATTGTTGCAACAGGTCCACCTGTATCCTTAAACAACTGGTTTTTCCCCATCTCCTCCACAAGTTATACTGACATCAAATATAGTGAAAGCAGGGGTTATACTGTGGGGGAGGGACATACAAAGCAACAAAGAGATAATCTTATAAATGCATTAGAAACACATGCATGAAAGAAAAAAAACATTAAAATACACATCTAAGGGTTCATTTTCCTGACATCACATTATCTGACCTTTTCCGCTTGACTCATACATATACTAGATATTAAAAATAAGGGAAACCGTGGGACGTATGTTTCTTTGGGCCTGGCTTACTTAACTTCATATAATTTTTTCCAAGTTTTTCCATTTCCTAACAAATGGGGCAATGTCATTCTTTCTGATGGAGCCATAGAATTCCATTGTGTATATATACCACATTTTCTTGATCCATTCATCTACTGAGGGGCATCTGGGTTGGTTCGATATCTTAGCTATGGTAAATAATGCTGCAATAAACATAGTTGTGCTAGTAGCTTTAGTGTGGTCTTGTTTGTAACCATTTGGGTAAATGCCCAAAAGTGGGATTGCTGGGTCATAGGGGAGTTCTATGTGAACTAATTTGAGGAACCTCCATAATGCTTTCCAAAGTGGTTGAACAAGTTTACATTCCCACCAACAATGAAGTAAGGTTCCTTTCTGTCCACATCCCCTCCAGCACCTGTTGTTGTTAGAGGTCTTGATTTTTGCCGTTCTAACTGGAGAGAGGTGATATCTCACTGTTGTTTTGATTTGCATTTCTTTTATGGCTAGGGATGTTGAACATTTCTTCATGTGTCTATTGGCCATCCTTCTTTCTTCTTCAGAGAAGTTTCTCTTTAAGTCTTTCGCCCACTTATTTATTGGGCAGTTTCTTTGATTTGTTGTGTTTCCAGGTCTCTATTCAGAAAATTTCGGCCAGAGCCAAGGAGACCTAGGGTTTCTCCTATTCCATCCTGTAATATTTTCAGTGTTTCTGCTTTGAGTTCAAGGTCTTTGATCCATTTGGAGTTGATTCTGGTGCAGGGTGATATATAAGGATCTAGCTTAAGTTTTCTACATGTAGTTAACCAGTTTTGCCAGCACCATTTACTAAAGAGGTTGTCTTTCTTCCATTCTATTGTTTTAGCTCCCTTATCGAAGATTAGATGGCTATCTTTAAAGTTTTCATCATAGAGGTCCTTCACTTCTTTAGTTAAGTTAATTCCTACGTATTTTATTTTTTGTGAGGCTATTACAAATGGAGTTGCTTTCCTAATTTCAGCCACACTTTTCTCATTGTTGGCATACAGAAAAGCCATTGATTTTGGGGGTTTAATTTTATAACCTGCTACTTTGCCAAAGTTTTGAATCAGCTTGAGTAATTTGGGAGTGGAGTCTATGGGATTCTTTAAATACAAGATCATGTCATCTGCAAAGAGGGAGAGTTTTATTTCTTCTTTCCCTATTTGGATCCCCTTTATGTATGCATCTTGTCTTATTGCTGTAGCTAGGCAATCTAATACTAGATTGAAGAGAAGTGGAGAGAATGGGAATCCTTGTCTTGTTCCTGAGTTAAGAGGAAATGGCTTTAGTTTTTCACCATTGAGTATAATGCTGGCTGAAGGTTTGTCATATACAGCCTTTATTGTATTGAGGAATGTTCCATGGATTCCTAATTTTTCCAAAACCTTCATCATAAAGGGGTGTTGGATCTTGTCGAATGCTTTTTCTGCATCTATTAAGATAACCATGTGGTTCTTATTCTTGCTCCTGTTGATGTGATGAATAATATTAATTGATTTGCGTATATTGAACCAGCTTTGCATCCCTGAAATGAAGCCTGTTTGATCATGGTTTATGATTTTTTGGATGAATTGTTGAAGTTGATTGGCCAAAATTTTGTTGAGAAGTTTTGCATCAATGTTCATCAAAGAAATGGGTCTATAGTTCTCTTTCTTTGATGAGTCCCTTCCTGGTTTTGGGATGAGGGTTATGATGGCTTCATAGAATGTGTTGGGTAGTGAGCTTTCTCTTTCAATTTCATTGAAGAGTTGGAGGACTATTGGTGTGAGCTCTGCTTTGAAGGCCTTGTAAAATTCCGCTGTAAAACCATCTGGTCCTGGACTTTTCTTAGCTGGGAGGTCTCTTATTGTTGTTTCTATTTCAATGCTTGATATGGGCCTGTTAAGCTGGTTTAATCCATCTTGGTTTAGTTTTGGCATGTCAATATTTGCTAGGAAAAGGTCCATTTCTGTCAAGTTCTCAAACTTATTAGCATAAAGTTTTGAGAAGTATTCCCTTATAATGTTCTGAATCTTGGTTGTTTCCATGGTGATGTTTCCATTCTCATCTCTGAGTTTATTAATTTGGGTGTGTTCTCTTCTTTTTCTGATAAGATATGCTAAGGGTCTGTCTATTTTGTTAAGTTTTTCGAAGGACCAACTCTTTGTTTTGTTGATTCTTTCTATAGTTTTTTTGGATTCTAATTCATTTAATTCTGATTTAATTTTGATTATTTCTTTCCGTCTACTGGATTGGGGTTCATCTTGCTGCTCTTTTTCAAGGTAGTTTAGATGTGTCATTAAATTGCTAGTTTCTGATTTCTCCAATTTGTTGATGTAGGAGCTCAGAGCTATAAACTTGCCTCTGAGTACTGCCTTTGCTATGTCCCATTGGAGCTGGTAATTTGTGTGTTCATTTTTGTTGAATAGCATGAACATTTGTATTTCCTTTCTAATCTCTTCCATGACCCACTCTTGATTCAGCAGTGTGTTATTCAGCCTCCATGTGATACCGGACTTTCTTTGGTGGCTTTTAGTGTTGAGTTCTAATTTTATTCCCTTGTGGTCAGAGAGAATGCAAGGTATAACTTCAATGTTTCTGAATTTAGCCAAGTTTGCTTGGTGGCCTAAAATGTGGTCTATTTTAGAAAACGTTCCATGTGCTGCTGAGAAAAACGTGTATTCTGATGCTGCTCAGTGAAATGTTTGGTAGATGTCTGTTAAGTCTAGTTGATCTATGCAACTGTGTAGATCTGCGGTTTCTCTGTTGAGTTTTTGCCGAGTTGATCTATCTAGTGGGGAAAGTGGTGTGTTAAAATCCCCAACAATTAATGTCTTTGGATCTATATGGGATTTGAGGGAAAGTAGTGTTTCTTTGATAAATTTGGGTGCTCCATTGTTTGGCGAATAGATATTTAGAATTGTAATATCCTCCTGAAGGAGAGATCCATTAATTAGTATGTAGCGACCTTCTTTATCTCTTCTCACGAATTTTAATTTGAAGTCTATTTTATCAGATATTAGGATTGCAACTCCCGCCTGTTTATGGGGGCCGTTTGCTTGGTAGATTTTGTTCCAGCCTTTAACATTGAAAATGTGTTTGTTTTTACGGGCAAGATGTGACTCCTGCAGAAAGCAGATAGAAGGGTCTTGTTTTTTAATCCAACTAGACAGTCTATGTCGCATAATTGGAGAGTTCATTCCGTTAATGTTAAGAGATAGGACTGAGAGGTATTTGGGAGTTCTTGCCATGTTATCCACCTTCTTGGGGGTTGTGAAAACTGGGTTCTTCCTATGGTTCTTGGATTCTCAGTTTGGGTTTAGTTTCTTGGCCTTTGTTGCGGTCTTGTTGGTTTTCTATGTGTAGGACATCTTTAAGAATCTTTTGTAGGGCTGGTTTGGTGGAGATGTATTGTTTCAATTTTTCTTTGCTGTGGAAGGTTTTTATTTGGCCTTCAGTTATGAAGGAGAGTTTAGCTGAGTACAGTATTCTTGGTTGATAGTTGTTTGTTTTTAGGGCATGGCATACATCAATCCAGGCTCTTCTTGCTTTGATTGTCTCTGCTGAGAAATCTGAGGTGATTCTAATTGGTTTCCCTGTATAGGTGATTACCCTTTTCTCCTCGACAGCTTTAAGGATCTTTTCCTTGGTCTGAGTTGATCCTGTGTGGATTATAATGTGACCTTGGGATGTCCTATTCTGGTCTGGTCTATTTGGGGTTCTAAAAGCTTCTTGTATCTGAATAGGCCTATAATTTGTATGTTTGGGAAGTTCTCTGCTAGGATCCTGTTAAACAAATTTCCTAGACCATTAACTTCTGTTTCTAGGTGCTCCTCTACACCCATTATCCTTACATTAGGTCTTCTGATGGTGTCTTCCAGGTATTGGATAGACCTATCATATTTCTTGGACTTGTCTTGGATGGTTGTATGTTCTTTCTCTATAATATCTAGGCTGTCTTCAATCCCTGATATTCGATCTTCTGCATGGTCTAACCTGCTGTCAAGACTCTCTACTTTGTTTTTTATCTCTTTTCCTTCTAATTGGTCAGCTTTGATGGCTTCAAATTCTTTGTTGAAGCTCTGTTTTAAGTCTAGTATGAATTTCTTTACTTCCTTAATTTGGTGTTCAGTGTTTGTTCTCAAATCACTTAGTTGATTGGTTATGGTTTCTTTGGACTCCCATTCCTTCTGTTGGGTTCCATTCAGCATTCCCTTTGTGGTCTCCCTGACTTCCTTCAGCTCTTTGTTAATGGATTCCATGAATGCCTTTAGTGATCTTTGTGTATTCTCTACCTGGTCTCTCAATTCCTGAATTACTCTTTGATTAGCTTCCTCCCGTTTGTGGGATTCCTGCATTTCTCTTTCCTCCCATTCGTGGGATTCCTGCAGTTCTCTTTGAGTGTTCTGAGCCTGCTCACGCCATTCCTCCCTTTCTCTTTGAGTATTCTCAAGTTGTTCACGCAAATCCTGTATCAGTTTTTAAGTAGGTTCCTCACGCTTATGATATTCCTGTATAAACTTTTGGGATGCCTCCTCTCTCTCCCTATCACGCTCATACAGTGTCCTTTGTAAGTTGTCAAAATTCTCATTGATCATGTTTGCCACCAGTGTTTGTAGAGCTATTTGGGAACTCTCTTCTGGATTGTTCATTATCTGATCTGACCCCGGATTATCAAGATTGGGAATTGAGATATCCGGATTTGCCATTTTTCTTGTGTTTTTCCGGCTTACTCTGCCCATTTGAGATGAAAATAGCACCAGTTTTGTGCTAGAACACTATCTTAAGGCAACCATCAACCAACGTTTGCATTTATACAGTCACTAGTCTACAGATACAATCTAGTTCAACAGATATATCTATTCAGCATCAAACAACTATATGTTAATGGGCTTCGAACCACAGAGAAGAATTTGGAAAACCAGAAATTTATAGGGTTAGGGAGAGTTGTGGGTAATGAATAGGAATAGATTGGTGTTGGGAGGCACAGGGAGAGTTAACTATGTCTTAATCTTAATTCAGGAAATAGGTTGGGTAGGATGTAAGTAGAGAGGGAGAGAAAAAGAAGAAAGGGAAAGGGAAATGAAAAGAGACCAGAAAAAAAATAGAAACGTAAAAATTAATATAGTTATGGATATTGAAAAACCATCTATTTAGAGAGGAATGTGAATATATTGAGAAAACAGGAGGGAGATAGAGGAGATGTGAAAAACTTTAAAAAATGCTTAAAATATTATATAGGTATAAAGAGGTAGTACTGCTATTAAGCAATTTAAGTCTCAAAGGTTTTGGATTGAGTAATAAATTTGTGGATTAAGTGTGTACACAATGGGGGATAGGGTCTACTAGTTAACTATGGGTTTATCTGAGGATGTGCAGGACAAGAGTTAAGTCACATACAGAAGAACAAAAGAGAGGAAAAGGATAAAAGGATAAGAAAGGGAGAAAAAAAAAGATCAGAAGTTCAGTAGAGCTAGACAAAAAACAAAAAGATAATTAAGAAAGAAAGAAAAAGAGAAAGAAGACAAGAAAAGAAAGGAAAACACACATTCACGTATTCCTAAAATAAAAATTATAAGAGGGAAAAAAAGTTACTGGAAAACAATTATTTTTTCAAAAAATGCAAAAATTAAAGATTAATAAAAGTTTTAGAAAAGGGAAAAATTATTTTTATATATATAAGATACCAAAAAAGAAAAAAAAAGAAAAGAAAAAGTTCTTTGATTTTTTTTTCTTATTTTTTTTGGAGGGGTGGGAAGAATCCTGTATCTCCCTTTTGTCTGTAACCAGCCTCTTGTTGGAGTCTCTGGTCAGCTTGAGGTCCTGTGGCTTGATTGGTTTCTTAAGTCAGTTTGTTCGAACAGGCAGAAAAATGCTCTGCTTTACCCAAGATTTTGAGATCCCCCTCCTAGGTTAGGTTAATGGGAGGGTGATCTGCTTTGAGAATCACAAAAGAGGGGGATGCAATGGTGTGGCTAGGTTCTGGGTAGAGTTGACGACTTTCACCTATCAGTAGCTTTTCCCTGGGGCTATCTTGTGCAGGTGAGAAAAAGCAAGCTTTCTGGGTGCAAAGACCTGCCTGGTCAACAGCACTGTGGCAGAACAGAACACACAAAGCCAGCACTAGGCTGACAAGGTAGGGCAGAGAATGTGGGAAGGTGGCTCAGTGGTAGAGCGCTTGCCTTGCATGCATGAGGCCCTGGGTTTGATTCCTCAGCACCACATAAGCAAAAAGAAAAAAGCCGGAAGTTGCTCAGTAGCTCAAGTGGTAGAGCACTAGCCTTGAGCTGAAGAGCTGAGGGACAGTGCCCAGGCCCAGAATTCAGGCCCCAGAACTGGACTTACCCAGCCCACCCCCCTCCAAAAATCAAAAGGAAGGGCAGAGAAGACAGGAGACTTTTGATTACTCTTTTATTGGTCAGTCCTGTCGGTTGACCTCAGGGCCTGTGTCCTGTTCCTGAGCCTCGTTGTGCTTAAGGCTAATGCTCTACCACTTGAGCCACAGCCCTGCTCTGGCTTCTTCTGAGTCTTTATTGGAGATAACACTTTCATGGACTTCCTGCCAGGCTGGCTTCAAACAGAGATTGATGCTCAGATCACGGCCTCCCTAGTAGCTAGGCATACAGGCATGAGCAATTACTTCCTGGTTTCATTAACTCTTTTTTTTAAATTTTATTTTATTTGTGAACATACTGTACAGAGGGGTTACAATTACATGGGCAGGATAGTGCGTACATTTCTTACCAAGCATTGCAGCCTCCTCCTTTGTTTACCCTTCCCATCCCTTCCCATCATCCCCCCTCCCCCCCATCCCAATCCTTACCCCCCACACACACCGATGTTGTAAAGCTCGTTTTGGACATGACAACTTGTACTTCTCATTGTTGCAACAGGTCCACCTGTATCCTTAAACGACTTTTTTTCCCCATCTCCACATGTTAGTTATACTGACATCAAATATAGTGAAAGCAGGGGTTATACTGTGGGGGAGGGACATACAAAGCAACAAAGAAATAATCTTATAAATGCGTTAGAAACACATGCATGAAAGAAAAAAAAAACATTAAAATACATATCTAAGGGTTCATTAACTCTTGTGCCTCAGTACCTCATCCCCAGGAATGTTCACTGGAGCCAAGGTGACCTAAGCCTTCAGGGGAGCCCCAGACCCCGGGGGCTGAGCAAAGGCGGGACTCCAGCACTATCTGCAAAGCCCAAGGAACTCGACTCCAGTCACCATAGCATCAGAGGAGGCAGGGATCAGATCCTGAGTGCCCTCCAACTGCACCAAAATGCACCAAGAGCACCATTACCCAACAAGCAGGTAGCGGTGGAAGTGTTAGAGAGTCGGAGTGGGACAGCGCCATTGCTTCTTGCGTTTGGTTAATTGTTGCCGCTGCTACCACGTGGACATGCGGATGGCAAAACGGCAATTGTAGGATCTGGCACCTAATCCTCATGCTGGGGGAGGAAAACCTGCCTCCCAGATGATAGGCATGCCCGGATCCCTGGAGGCAGGGGTGGGGACTAGGCTGATAGGTTATTGGACCTGTCAGTCCAATGCCTGGGACTGGAAATTTCCTGTGGCTCTGCCCCCTGAGCCATTCTATTTAGGCCAGCTGATGGGCATGCCCGGATCACTGGGGTGAGCACTTGGCTGATAGGTTATTGAACCTGTCAGTCCAGTGCCTGGGACTGGGAATTTCCGGTGGCTCTGCCCCTTGAGCCTTTCTATTTTGCCCAAGTGATGGGCATGCCCAGACCTGGAGGCGGTGAGCAGTTGGCTGATGGATTATTGAACCTGTCAGTCCAGTACCTGGGACTGGGGATTTCTGGTGGATCTGCCCACATGCCGATATTTTTTAGGCCCCGACCAGCCTAACCGATATTAAGTCTTGCCACATGTGTCTGCCTAGTCAATTCCAGCCTCCTGTCTCATCTCTGGCCATCATGCCATCTTAATTCAGATCTCCATGGAAGCTGGATTGCCTTGTTGGTATTGTTTTTATTTCTTTCCTCTTTAGCATGTTTGCTAAAGCATGTGTATTTGGGGGGCTTTGGGCCTTTGTGACAACTGGCCACCTGCAGCCTGGAATATTTCATATTCCCAAATGTGGCTTCAGGGATAGCTCATAACACAGCTAGTGCAGTGCAGGGCTGCCAGGCTCTGAAGGGGCTTTTTTAGCGGTGGTACTGGTGGCCTTGGTCTTCCTGCCCAATGTGGGGCTGTGGGTTTTGTACCATGAGAGGCAGCTTGGCGGCACCCGTGGGGGTTCAGTTTGATGCTTTTCCTTTCTCCTCAGTCTCTGGCTGTTCTCTGGCCATTCTGGTGTTTTGCGTACAGAGGGCTCTTTGCCATAGGGCTAATCAAATGGAGCTTAGCAAGTGGTGTAGTTTATACTTTGAGGTTAACTTGGCAGCTTGAAGTATGTCCTGTAGCAGCTAATTGCCCTTGACAATGTTTGAATTGTGTGAATGAGTTGTGTGTTTTCTGTATTTTGCATATGCTGGACTCTCTGCATTTCATACATGTGTCAGAGTCAGAAAGACAAAGACCTATGTGAAACTGTTATTTCCTAACAACCACAATGGAACTGGGAATGGAGGGAGCCTCGGTAGCATGTGCAGTGGAATGGGGAAAGGAGGTGAGCCACAGATAACCTAGCCCAGATCTCTTTGAGACCTCTCCTCTTTCCCAAATTCACGTGAGAACTGGAGGAAAGCTGGTAACCAGGGCTGCTAACACTAATCCAGGACCCACAAGCAGGGTTAAGCTCTCTTCAGCAAGGGATGATAAGCAGGTCTGGCCATATCCTGGAGGAATAGAGCTGGCAGCAGGGGAGGTTCAGTAGCCTCTAGAGAAGCTCACCCTCACTTCAAGGTATGGGTCCTAGATATGAGCCTAGCTCCAGGATATCTCAGTGGGCCCTGGCCTTATGGATTACCAGAGTGCTTGTTAATAAAGTAATATAGTTAGTTAGCTGGGCACCAGTAGCTCATGCCTGTAATCCTAGCTACTCAGGAGGCTGAGAGCTGAGCTCATGATTCAAAGACAGCCTGGGCAGAAAAGTCTGTGAAGCTTTCCTCTCCAGTTAACTACCAAAAAGTCACAAAGTGGATCTGTGGCTCAAATGATAGGAGCACAGAAGCTCAGGGACAGGATCCAGGCCCAGAGTTTAAGCACCAGGACCAGTCCCCAAAATAAAACAAAGAAAACTGAAACACAAAGTTACTCTTGTTGATTTTCAGAGTACTATGCTATGGCTGGAAGTTCTAGGCGCTAGTAGGACTCTCATTCCAGAAACCAATAAGGAAACTGGAGTTCTGTGGGGCTTGAAATTGTTTGAGATCCCCATCACTAGCTAGATTACCATTGGCCTGCCTGGAATTGTGCCCAAGTCTATCTAATTATTGGGCATGTACAGCCTTTTAACTTTCATTCCCTTGGAAGTGAGCCGCAGCTCAAGTAGTAGAGCATCAGCCTAGAGAGAAAGGGATATGAGATAGCACACAAACCTAGACTTCAAGCTCCAGCACTGGCACAAACAAACACACTCTCTTTTCCACCTATATGAGCCATGGAGAGACTGGAGTGAATGCAGTGTGTGCTCTTTTGCTTACTAACTGGTAGGTCTTTGTGTACTTATTAGTGCTAGCTGTGGCTTGAAATCATGGCCTAGTACTATAAACTGAGCTTTTTTGCTCAGTTCTACCACTTGAGCTACAGCTCTAATTCTAGGTTTTTAGGTGGCTCATTGGAGATGTTTCATGAAATTTCCTGCCCAGACTGGTTTGAACAACGATTTTCAGATCTCAGCCTTCTAAATAGCTAGGATAACAGATGTGGGCCACCAGCACCTGACTTAGCTGGGCTAAAATGCAAACTGCCTGGAGGCAGCCCTAGAGACTGGAATTTAATTGGTCAGGTTGGGAATGGCACTATGCTGTGTGTGTGTCTCTACGGCTTGTGCAGATGCCTAAACTCAGGACCTCATATTCTTTTTTGTAGTTGTTGGCCCTGGGGCTTGAACTCAAGGCTAGGGAAATATCTCTGAGATTCTTTTTCTCAAGGCTACCACTGACTCACAGCTCCATTTCCAGCTTTTTCTGAGTAATTTCCTAAAGATAGAATCTCATGGAGTTTTGTGCCCAGGCTGGCTTTGAACTATGAACCTCAGCATCCTGAGTAGCAGCAGCAAGGGTTACAGATATGAACCAACAGTACCCAGATCATATTTGTAAAGAAGGATGAGGTAGCGATTATCTTTAAGGCTTGCTTCTGGATTTTGTGTACTACTTCTTATTGTTGTTATTGTCATGTCAGAAGTGGGGGTGGAACTCAGGGCCTTGTACTTGTCAGGCCAGTGCTTTTCCTAGAGCTAAATCCCCAGCTCCACCTCATATTTTTTATTGTTTTTCCCCCCTTACAATTGGTGCTCTACCAGATGAGCCCCATCTCTATTTATGGTTCATGTGTTTTGATTTTTTTTTTTTTGTTAATTGGAGATAAGAGTGTCAGGCTTGCTTGCCCAGGCTGGCTTTGAACTGCAATCCTCTCATCTCAACCTCAGGAAGTAGAATGGTGGGTTTCCAGAGGCTGGAAAAGGGATGGGTGGGTGCTGCTAATTAATAGGTACCCAATTTCAGTTTGGGGTACTGAGAAAGTTCTAGAAGTTGATATCAGTGAAGTTGCTTGAAATATGACTGTACTTAAAGCCACTGAAGTGTATTCGTATACTTGGTTCTTATAGAATGTTTTATTCTATACTTATTTTCACACAATGAGAGAATAATTAACATTGCTGCCAGAGAGGGGCTGGACAAGAAAGGTTGGCAGGAGGTGAGGCCCTTGTAAATTTCACTCGTTCATTTTCTCACCACCAAATATCTGTTGTTGGACCATTTGTGCTGGGCCTGCGCCAAGTTGAAACAAAGGTAGTGGGTGGTTGCTTAGATCTGGCCGTCTATTACTTGAGCCACAATTATACTTCTGGCTTTTTTTTTTTGGTCGATGGTGGGGCTTGAACTCTGGGCTTGGACATTATCCCTCAGCTCTTCAGCTCAAGCCGAGAGCTCTATTGCTTGAGCCACAGTGTCACTTCCGGTTTTCTAGTGGTTTATTGGAGATAAGAGTCTGGTTTTCTAGTGGTTTATTGGAGATAAGAGACTGGGTCTTTCCTGCCCGGGCTAGCTTTGAACCTCGATCCTCAAATCTCAGCCTGTTGAGTAGCTAGGATTACAGGCGTGAGCCACAGCGCCCGGCATACTTCTGGCTTTTTGAAGGTTAATTGGAGATAAATCTCTCAGATTTAGCTGCCTAGGCTGGCTTTGAACTTAATATACTATCTTAAACTCATGAGTGGAACCTGCTCTTTTGTTCTTGTTTTTGGTTATCAGGCTTTAACTCAGTGCCTGGGCACTGACCCTGAACTCTTCGGCTTAAGGGTAGTGCTCTACCACTTCGAACCACTGCAATACTTTTGGTTTTCTGGTGATTAATTGGAGATAAGAGTCTCACAGACTTTCCTGCTCATTAGCCTTGAACCTCAATCCTCTGATCTCAGCCTCCTGAGTAGTTAGGATTACAGGCAAGAGCCCCTTCACCTTGCTTGAAACCTGCTCTTCTATGAGGGAAGGGGCTCCGATTATCTCCATTTTACAGATGTAGAAACAGGCAAAAAATGAAATGACTTGTCTATGATGTCACAAGTTAGTAAATGGCAGAGCTGGGGCTTTTATCTTTTATCTTTCCAATTGCAAAGTACACTCTCAAATAATACTCCATTTGTGTGTGGCCTTTATCATCCCATCATATTCCTGTACCAAGGAATCAACAACACTCACAGGTGTGATTAAGTACATGGCTCTGTCTGGTGAAGAGAGTGTCTGGGTTCGAGTCTCATGTTCACTATTGAATTGGGATTGAGATGTTTATATGACCAAGATTCAAGTTTTGTAATCTTGTCCCTGGCCAATCATTTGTTCTGTGTTCCAGTGGCCAGGTGTGTAAGACTAGGATAATTTATTACCAAGTTCACCCATTAAAGTTAGCTTTATATTTCATTTGAGTGAAGATGGCAACCTTGGGCTGAGTGTCTCATTCAGTGGTATTCTGTACATTTTTAGCATGTTGGGAAGGAGGAGGGAGGTGAGGGTAGAGGAAGACGAACCGAGAGGAAGATGTACAGGTAGAAGTGGAAGTTGGCCAGGTATCAATGTCTGGAGCCTGTAATCCTAGTTACTCAGGAGGCTAAAATCTGAAAATGATGGTTCAAGGCAACCAGGGCAAGAAAGTCTGTAAATTTTTTTTTTTTTTTGGTCGGTGGAGGGGCTTGAATTCTGGGCTTTGGCGCTGTCCCTGCGCTCTTCACCTCAAGGAGAGTGCTTTAAGGCGAGTGCTCTACTGCTTGAGCCACAGTGACACTTCCAGTTTTCTAGTAGTTTATTGGAGAAAAGAGTCTCACAGAATTTCCTGCCCAAGCTGGCTTTGAACCATGATCCTCAAGTCTCCGCCTCCTGAGTAGCTAGGATTACAGGTGTGAGCCACCAGCACCCAGCAAGATTTTTATCTCAAATAAACTACTCAGAAAAGACTGGAAGTGGAACTGTGGCTCAAGTGGTAAAGCACTAGCCTTGATTGAACACAAAGAGGCTCACTGACAGTGCTCAGGCCCTGAGTTCAAGCCCCAGGACTAAAGAAAAAATAAAACAAGAGATGAAGTAGAAGAGAAAGATAGGGCTTTGTGTTAGTAATATAGTTTTTTGTTGTTGTTGCTATGACAAATAACTTGCCCGAAATAACCTAAGGGAAAAAGGATTAATTTTGCTTCGTGTCACAGATTTCAGGCAATCATGGCAAAGAGATTTCTAGTTTAGTTAATCTGATGTCCACACACACACACACACACACACACACACACACACACACACACACAGGCTTGCTTTACTCATCAGCTGGATGCATCTAAACCCAACCCAACACACACACACACACACACACACACACACACACACACACACACACACACACACACACACACACACACACACACACACACAGAGGCTTCCTTTACTCATCAGCTGGATGCATCTAAACCCAATCCATCTCAGTTAAGTTCATCCTCAAGATTTAGCCATCACAGATGTCAACTTCATTTGCCTCCAGATTTACCTTACTTGTTCTCTCACAACTCACCTATAATTTATCATTGTTGGGTTTGTTTTGTTTTGTCAGTTATGGGGCTTGAAATCTGGGCCTGGGCTATGTCCCTGAGCTCTTCAACTTAAGGCTAGTGCTCTACCACCTGAGTCACAGCACCACTTCCAGTTTACTGAGTCATTCATTGGAGATAGGAGTTTCACAGACTTTCCTTCCCGTGCTGGCTTTGAACCGTGATCCTCATAGCTCAGCCTCCTGAGTAGCTGGGATTACAGGCATGGGGCGCCAGTGCCCAGCTTCATTGTTGGATTTTTTTTATCAATCTTAAACTATTGTGTGTGTATATGTATGATATGTATGCACCTGTATGCATGTGTACACATGCTGATACTGTGGCTGGAGCTCAGCCTCTGTGAGCTCTCCCTTACCTTTTGTGTTCAAGATAAGGCTGATGCTAACACTTGAGCCTTGCCTCCATTTTGGTTTTTTTAGGCCAGGATCTAGTGGCTCACACTGTAATGCTAGCTACTCAGGAGGCTGATATCTGATGATTGAGGTTCAAAGCCAGCCAGAGCAGGGCTCTTATCTCCAATTAGCAACCTACTGTGATTTAAAGTGGTAGAGCACTTGCCCTGAGGAATAGGAGCACAGGTGAAGCAACCAGGCCCTGAGTTCAAACTCCACAAACAACAAAAACAAACTGAAAAGTCTCATGAACTTTCTTGCCTGACCTGAGCTGACTTTGAAACATGATCCTTAGATCTCAGGCTCTTAAAGAGCTAGGATTACAGGTGTGTGTGAGCCATTGGCACCCAGCTTTTAGACTCTGAGATAATGGATGTTCCTAAAATTGTCAGAACTTTTTGCCTTGAATGGAGCCTGTAAGATGCAGAACAGGGTCAAAGCTGGGTGTAGAGTGGCTCTGCCCAATGGAAAGGGCAGAACTGAGCATCTCTGCAAGCTGAGTGGCTTAGACAACAGTTTTTAACCCTCCCCTGGGGTCCACATCTGTCAGGCCTTGGAACCTTCCAGAACAGCTCTGTAAGTCACAGGTGGCGGATGTTGTATATGGAGATATTCAGTCAACTAATCCAGTAAACAGGATCAGCAGGACCTAGCTGGATTCATAGACTGCCAGAGGGCCTTTCACTGAAGGAGATGTGCCTGCTTGTGGCTCTTCTGCTCACCACTGGCCAACCTTGAACTCAGTATCTGAACACTGTTCCTGGGCTCTTTTGCTCAAGACTGCTACTCTACCACTAGAGCCGTAGCTCCATTTCTGATTTTCTGGTGGTTAGTTGAAGATAAGAGTTTCATGGATTTCATGCCCAGGTTGTCTTTGAATTATAATCTTCAGCTCAGCTTGCTAGGTAGCTAGGATCAAGGTAGGAGGTACCAGCCCCCAGCCCAAGTTTTTTGAGCCCAAGTTTTTCTGTTTGTAGAATAGTGGTGTTCTGAGTACATTTTGCAATATTGTTATTTTGTGTTTCTGTGTGTCTGTGTCTAATGGTCCTGGGGCTTGAACTCAGGGCTTGAGTACTCTCCCTAAGCTGTTTTTTTGGTTTGTTTTGGTTTTGGTTTCGTTTTTTGCTCAAGGTTAATGGTCTACCACTTGAGTCTAAGCTCCATTGCTGGCCTTTTGGTAATTAGTTGAGTAGCTAAGAAACAGGCCTAAGCCACCAATAAGAAAGGTACATTTTATCAAAACAAATATGACTACATCCAAAACAAGAATACACATTTCATGTCCGGTGCCCATGGCTCATGTCTGTAATCGTAGCTACTGTGTGAGCCCTGTGACAGGCTCTACCTTTTAATAGCAGTCATTTTTCTCACTTACTTACTGTGTCCAGAATTCTTGCATTAGCTAGGCACCAGTTGCTGATGCCTGTAATCCTCGCTACTCAGGAGGCTGAGATCTGAGGATCAGTTCAAAGCCAGCCTGGACAGGAAAGTCCCTATGAGATTCTTAGTTCCAATTAACCACTGAAAAACTGGAAGTGGAGCTTTGGTTCAAGTGGTAGAGTGCTAGCCTTGAGAACAAAAACTCATGGATACCACCCAGATCAAGAGTTTAAGCCCCAGGAGCAGAAAAAATAAATTCTTGCATTGTGCACAAGGGACTTACATACCACTAATCCCAATACTCAGAGGATTGAGTGTGATTAAGATTCCTTCCTAAGCCAGGTACTAGTGGTTCATATCTATAATCCTAGCTACGCAGGCAGCTGAGATCTGATTATCAAGGTTTAAAGCCAGCTTGGGCAGGAAAGTCTGTGAGGCCCCTATCTCCAATTAGCCACTTTTTGAAAAGCCAGAAGTGGAGGTATCACTCAAGTGATCACTAGCCTTAAACAAAAGATCAAGGAGTGGGACTAGGCCTTGAGTTCAAGCCCCAAAATTGGGACACACACACACACACACACACACACACACACACACACACACACACACACACACACAATTTTTTCCTATGGTCTCTCTGTTCTCTTTGGCCTCTGCATGCAGGCCATGAAGCATGGATGGTGTAGATTCAGATCCATGGCTCTCTTGGTGGGTGTCAATGATGCCCATTGAGCAACTCCCTTTGATCCTTTTACCATTTCCATGGTTCCTCAGCCAGCTGTTGACTCTGCTCCTCAGCACTCAACACCTGTGGCTTTCTTCAGAGGAGAAAGGAAGCTAGAGGGATGACCAAATGGATGAGGGCAGCAGGAGGAGATTGTTCACTGCAACTCAAGGCTCTCCAAGTTCAGGCTTGCACAGAACCCCATATCACCCCGTTACTTAGCCTCCTGTTCTTCTGATCCCCTGGAACATCATACACCTTACATATAATCATTTCATGGACTCCCTGGAAACCTTGAGGAAGCATCACTTCTTCATTGCTGTCTATTCTTCCTCTGTCCACATATTGTCTTCACTGAGTATATCCCTCTTCCTCAGCATTCCTTCAGTCTCCATGTAAGTCTGGGTGATGCCTCTGAACTTTTTTGCTCAAGACTCGGGCTCTACCACTTGAGCCACAGCTCCATGTCCAAGTTTTTAATAGTTAATTGTAGATAAGATTCAACTTGCTTTCCTTCCCAGGCTGTCTTTGAACCATGAGCCATAGATCTCAGCCTCCTGATTTAGTTAGATTTACATGGATAAGTCACCAGTGCCTGTCCCTAAGCCTTTTTAAGTTACCTTCAAGGTCATTGAAAGCCCAAGAATTCTTCGAACAATCTCACCAACTCTCCCAGGAATCATAACTGTCCTTGATTCTCTGCCCTCATAAGGGTGCTCTGAGTATTTGGATACAAGGAAATGTGCCATTTGACAATCATCATTGAAACAGTATAACACAAAAAATTTGTGTTGTATACATTTTGCCTTTATAAGTTTAGGTGAAAAATACTGAGTTACAATATTCGTGTTCTCCATGGTGTTTAAATTATGTAAATGAATGTGTCAAATACAAATGCTCAGTGGAGTCCTAGTATATCTTTGTATTAATAGAATAATAGATCATTCATCTCTAAGTGTATTTGAGTAATAGCTAGTTTTAGTGAAGATGTGACTTTTTGATTATTCAATTATTTTTGTTGGAACATCAGTTTTTATGAATTCTGTATGTACATTAATGGAGAAATGAATTAGTTTTGTACTATCTGTTAGAGTATATTAGACTTTGCCAGAGAACCATGCAGACATCCAGATACAAAGAACAAAGTAAGATTTATTGACAGCAGTGGAACTGGCAAGATCCCTTTTCATAAGGGAAGAGTGAGAAGGGCCGGCTATTGTTTGAGATGACATATATAATTAGGGGCCAGGAGATGGAGAACCAGTGTGGATGTGTGGACCAAGGGATCCATCATGGTGGACTAGGATTTATGGCTGCTGCCCAAATAGTAGGTAAGGGGCTCTGCAGCTGCCCAGACCTTAAGGTCACTCTAGGGAGTTCTTGCTGCCTTATATGGTGTTAGCTACCCCAGAAGAGAACCATCTCAAGGTAAAGAGGGCTTGAAGGGAGGCTGATCATTAACTGCCTTTAATTAATGGGCCTAGTGTTGACAAGGAAGGGAGCATGCCAAGCTGTGGAAAGGAGAAGAAGCATGCTTTGCTATGGGAAATAAGCTTATTGGGCTATCAATATTTAGCAACTAATGGACTGTGGATTTGTCTTTAGTGGAGAATTTGATGCTTTACTTGAGACATAAAAAAATTCTTCTCCCATAAGAAGGCCTTTCCTCCTATGTATAATGTTTTGAGCAGGAAAATTTCAGTAAAATTACACAGGTTCTTTCCTGACTACCTCATTTGCCTTCTCTCCCAGTCATGCTTCCTGAATCTTCTGTTCATTGTCAACAGCAAGAATGAAAGACTCTCTGGTGAGCTGCATTTTATTTCTCATTTTGTATTACATTCTATTTTATGAACTTAAAGGTGGCCAAGATTTAAAAACAGAAAAAAAAACAGATCCAACTTCAGTAACATGTTCATAAATCACATAAAGATGGCTATTAGGTTTAGCATACTATAAAATCTGACATTCTTTTTTTTTGTATTTGGGTCCGGTCGTGGGGCCTGAACTCTGGGCCTGGGCACTGTCCCTCAGCACTTCAGCTCAAGGCTAGCATTCTACCACTTGACCCACAGTGCTACTTCCGGCTTTTTGCTTATGTGGTGCTTAGGAATCGAACCCAGGTCCTCAGGCACGCAAGGCAAGTGATCTACCACTGAGCCAGCTTCCCAGCCCTAAAATCTGACATTCTGTCTATATTAAGTGCAGATTTGCTTCAGCTTGTTTCTAGTTTTTCTGATGTGAGAAAAAGTAATCACACTGTTACATGATTCAATTACCCAGAGGAGGTGACATCTAATGGAAGGTGAAGGTTCCCTAGCAATTTGTCAGAGATCCCATCCTCATGAGTAACACTGAACTATCTTAATGAAGTCTTAAAGGAGTTGCTGAAACAGTGTGGTCACACACACCTTTGAATGTTTAGAAGACTGAGTAAGCAATATGTACTTAAATTATTCTTTATACATTATTGGACTGCTTCATGGTTGCTTTTTTACTTGAAACTTAGGCTGTATGTGATGATATATGGTCAATGATTTTTCTAGAAATCTCTCTATTTTTTCTAAGGTGTCCTCACAAGATTCCCACACACACACTATTTTCTGTTTCAGTCTTTGTTTTCTGCTCTCTAGCTTTGTTTATTTGTATTTTTCTTTATGTATCTATTTTTCTCTGTGTATTTTTTTTCCCAGCCTGTCTTCCCTCCATCTGTCTCTCACTTTTTACTTTTCTTCAAATGCTCTGTCTGGGAACTAGCTTTTCTTAAAAATTTTCCTTTGCTGCAGTGGCTCTTAGAATTGGCATTTTTCTTACACATTGTATGATTGCTCATTTTGCCATATTCCATTTGAAGACAGGTCTTGCTATATAGTTCAGCTTGCTCTTGAAATTTTATGTAGTCTAGGCTAGCTGGTAATCCCCAATTCAGGGAGTATACGTCTATTCCATCCTTTTTGGCTACATTAACCATTACATATGGCCACATTGTTTTATGGTCATGCTTTCCATCCATCTACACCATTTTTCACCTTCCATATATGAGGCTGTAAAATCATTAAATACACAGCTCCTACCAGTCTTTGGAATCATTTTTATAATTAGTGGGTCTATGAGTTTGTTGATCCTTGGAAGCACAGTAAGGGAAACCATACCACGGCTGATACTTGATGACTGGTGTATTTTATTTAGCTTAATTGTATTCAAGATATATCCCTGCTGTAAAATGTACTAAAGCTTTCTTCCTGTTAAACACATTTATCTGTTCTTTCCAGGCTTCTGTCTTTTGGTTATTGTGTGTAGTTGTTGTGTAGTGATTGTCCAAATATTTGTTCTAGTCCCTGCTTTACTTCCATTGGTATAATTCTAGAAATAGAAATGCTAGACCATATTCTTTTGTAATTCTATATTTAGTTCTTTTAGAAGTCTCCATACCATCGTTAATTGTTTTACATTGCTGTCAGAAATGCATCAAAATTCACTTTGTTGTCATATCTTTCCCAACAGTTGTTAGACTTTAGAAACTTTTTTCTTGTTTCTGTTTAAAAGTATGTATGAGGACTGGGAAGTTGGCTCAGTGGTAGAGTGCTTGGCTTGCATGCATGAGGCCCTGGGTTCGATTCTTCAGCACCACATAAGCAAAAAGAAAAAAGCCTGAAGTGGTGCTGTGGCTCATGTGGTAGAGCGCGAGCCTTGAGCTGAAGAGCTGAGGGACAGCTCCCAGGCCCAGAGTTCAGGCCCCATGACCGAACCCCCCCCAAAAAAAGTATGTATTCAGTAATTTCATTTTTATTTGAATTTTTTCTAATAACTACTGACATTGAACTTTTTTATATTTAATGAGCTACCTGTATATATTTATTTTAGAAAAGTCTCTTCAGTTTTTTTTTTCCATTTTGAAATTAGATTTTGTGCCATGGGGAGGAGGTTAGTTATAGATTTTTGGTGGGTTTTCTTTTTTTGTTGTTGTTGTTTTTAATGAACTCTGGGCCTGAGCACTGTCCCTCAGCTCTTCAGCTCAACGCTAGCATTCTATCACTTGAGCCACAGCACCATTTCCAGCTTTTTCTGCTTATATGGTGCTCAGGAATCAAACCCAGGGCCTCATGCATGCAGTGCAAGCACCCTACCACTGAGCCACCTTCCCAGCCTTGTTTTATATTTTTAATTCACTGTGGTTAGTAATCTATTTAGGGATATATGCAAGTATTTTCTCTAATACCATGCTTTCTCTTCCTTGTTGATCACGCCTTCTGATATACAATGTTTTAATTATATGCACTAAATTTGATTTGGTTTAATATCAGACACTTCTGGTGTCCTATCAAAGGAGTCACTGTCGAGTCTAATGTCATGAAGCTTTCCTCCCTTCTCTCTTCTTTTCCTACTTTCCCTTGCCTTCTTTTTCCCCTGTTTTCCACTACTGTCTTGTCAGCTCTTCTTTTCTCTGCCCCCTTTCTCTCCTCTCGCCACTCCACTCATTTTCATTTCTCTTTATGTCTGAAGCCTGTGTTGCCACAATTAGTGTCGAAGCCCCGACCATGCTTTCTTGTGCTAGTAGTAGATCTTGAATTCAGTCAGTCAGTCACTGTTGACACTTTGATGTAAGCCATGCCTCCAACCTGTTACTAGCTACTTAATTTGAGTTGTCCTCCAAGGCTGCTTCCAGACCTCAGCCTCCTTAGTAATTAGGATACATTCTTGTTCCTGAAGCACTTGTTTTGTTTTTCATACCAGAACATACTGTTCCTGGTTTATATGGAATTAATATTCAACCTCAACTCCAAAATTTCAAATTAATTTGAGTTGTCCACCATGATAGCTTCCAGACCTCAGCCTCCTTGAGTAGCTAGGGTCTGATAACAATCTTGAGCTAGAGCACTTGTTTTGATTTGCTTTTTTCTTACTGAACATTTAACACTAACAGTTAATTTGATACTAAAACAAGATTACTGGTTTATGTAGAATTAATATTCAACCTCAATTCCAGCATTTCACGTTTCAAATTAAGTATTATATTTCTAATAGTTGTACCTATTATAACTAGTACATTTTCTTAACTAAGCAAACAGTTTAGGCTAGCACAACTACATGGAAA
>NW_027203542.1:0-70382 GCF_024711535.1 Dipodomys merriami | reverse complement strand
GTTTTGTCTGAAGTACCAATAAACATTATCACTAGAGTAGAAAGCATTGGAACGTGGGTTAATTCTCTCTCATGGATTTTTCCCCACTCAAATACTCAAGTCTTACAATTATTCAAATTATTTATAATCATAACTTTTATCTTCAATACACCTAATATTACAGTTTGAATTCAGTGTCTTGTGCCCACTAACTGGGTGTTCTTACCACTTTATCCTGTGCCCAGCCCTAAATTATCCCGATTATTTTTTCAGATAGAAACTGGCTTCCTACTTGTGTATTATCTTGGCCTCATTCCACTTTATGTTATTCTTCCTGGAATTAAGAATAACAAGTGCATGGTATTATGTACAGATCTTTCTGTCTAGTATGGGCTTTAGCCACTGTTCTCACAACAGTGCACTCCCATGTAGTCAGGATTTTCATAAGCTTGTCATAGCTGATTTTTTTTTAAAATCTTTCATTTCCTGCAAGTTCTTGAGTACTGAATTAATTTGTGTTTTCTTGGGTTGTTTTGTTTCATTTGAATGTATGTGTTGAGTTGTTCTTCACTTTTCCTTTTGTTTCTTTCCTTCAAGTTCTTACCTAAAGTGCTGAGAAACCGATTCTTCTTTCTCAAGATAGTCAGGGTGAACATTATTTATTCCAAAGCAATTTCAGTAACATTTAAACACCTTCATATCTATGAATGGTGTACAAATGCTAAGCACTGAAAAGGGTGATTTTACTTTCACGGCAGTCTTTGGCATCACAGACAGATCATGAAATATATGAAGATAATATAACTACAGATGCATGCCAGGAGGAGAAAAACCTATTATTAATTGTTTGACAGAGGCTTCCCTTTTAGTGAAAAAAATATATTGCTTGATGCAGGATTTAAGAAAATCATATTGCTAGGAGGAACCTAAACAATCATCTAATACTATAGATTCAGAGTGATGAATTGAATTCCTGATTAATTTACTTTTGGGTCAAATAAAAGCAGGCTTCCAAAAAGAGAGTAGATTTTAGAGAAACATGATAAATTTTATGTAAATAGGTCCTTAGCTGATTTTGTTAATTTGTAAACTAATACAGGAAAATAAAGTACAGCAAAGTAAAAGAATGAAGAACTTCACATTGAAATACTCATGTGTGTGTGTGTGTGTGTGTGTGTGTGTGTGTGTGTGTGTGTGTGTGTGTGTTCATGTCCATGCGAGTATGCAAACGCATATGTGCATGTGCTCATGCATGCATTCATCATTCTTGAAGCTTGATAGTTGCTAAGAACCATTACTAAGCTTCTGTACCCAAGGATAGTTGTCTTCCACTTCAGCCACTTCTGTTTTTTTTAAGATAATTGCTTGTATTTTCATGATTGGACTGGCTTTGAACAGTGATAATCAGATCTCATACTCCCGAGTAGCTAGCTAAGCTTATTCAGCCTCTAAGTACCTAGTTAAAATTCTGAATGTCCTCTATGCTTCAGTGCTCTTTTATTCATTTCCTGAGGTAATCACAAGCCTAAGCCATATATATGTCTAATTGCTTTAAAAATACTGTTACTGCTTGGTACCAGGGGCTCCCATTGATACTCTTAACTACTTAGGAGGCTTGAGAACAGAACCCAGGCCAAAAGGATAGTGGAATTATTTCTCACTCTATAGCTGGGTGCATTGGATCATTTCCACCATCCTTCACTATCTAGTTACTAAGATTGGAAGGACTGAGGACCCAGACCAGTCAAGGTAGCAGGCTAGACAAGCTGGTGTTCATCTCTGATGCCATTGATGATGGGAAGGCTAAAAGGACAGATCAGGTGCATGTTCTTGTGGAAAGTAAAACCTATCCTAAAATTAACCACTGATATGACACCAGCCTAGCAAGAAAAATATACTCCAAGTTGAAATACCCACAATTTCCCCACAACCAAAATAATATATACATGAACATTCAAGAAATTAGTACAATCTGTTCGTTGCTCTAATATCAGCTTCATCTGATTATCATATGATGTGACAGAATAGTGTTTCAATTAAACTTATGATAATTTAAAAAGACCTAGAAAATTCTTTCTCACTTATTAAGTTCAAATGTATGGCATATTGCCTCATTTCTTACATATTTGACTACCACTATAAATAAATCTTATGATTATTATTAATAGTAATATATTCTGATTTATTACTTTACTTTGTAACAGTTTTTAAACTTTTTGCTTCTCTGCTCAGGTTGAAGTATGTAATAGTATCATCAAAATATATTCCATGGGTACTTAGGGCAGTTTTTTACAAAGTTTTTAACCAATGGCTTCTAAGAATTCTTAATTGGTATATTATTTGGTTTATTTTTAATTTCAATTTAATGGTAATGTACACAGGGGTTACAGTTACATAAATAAGGTAAGGTAATGAGTACATTTCTTAGGGAAGGAACATTGTTATCTCTTCCATTGATTTTTTTGTACACTCAGAACAAGAACTACTGATGTTTTTGCTGTTGCTATTGATCCCTGGGTACTTTTGCTTTCTTTGTTAATGCATTTTTATTTTAAAACATATACAGAGGGTTTACACTTAATTAAGTGTACATTTCATTTTATTTTCTAAATTTCAAATTTTGGGATTAAACATTTTCTTTTGTTTCTTTAGGATAATTCTTTTTTCAGAGGATTAGTTAATTTATTTTTGCATGATATTTACACATGTAAATATTCAGACACATATTTTGCTTTTATAATGTTTAATATGTGACTATTAAAATTTTTCTTAATTTTTATATGATTAAAGATTTTAAATAAATTTATTTTCTTACACTTACAAATATATTTGTCCAAGTAACAAATACTTACTGTATTTTCAAGAAGCACATACCTTATTAAGAAAGGCTTCATTACTTGGTCACTTTTTGGAAATATTTTTACTTGAATTAAAAAAAAGTTTGAGCTCGGCATGGTGATTTGTGGCATCCATTTTCTAGCTATGGTGGGAAGTGTAAATGGGATTTGTAACTCGGGAGATACTTAGAAATGCTGTGACTTTATTATAAAACTATTCAGAGTGAAATGATTAGAGATATAGCTATCGTTAGTGTTATATAGAGCACCTAGCTATCATATTCGAAATCGAGTTAAAATACCAGTAACATCAATTTTTTGTCAAAATAAAAGGATACATGTTTCAAAATGTTTATTATTTCAACTTATTTGCATATGTTCTCATGTCATCTATTAATTTTCAGTTTACTTAATCTATTAAAATCCAAGTATATTGTGACTATTTTTTTCTACTAAACTTGTAAATAGTACGTGCAATATCATGATTTCATATATTAACACACTTTTACTATTTGTGATAGTTTCCTCCATTTAATATAATTATATCAATATTCCAAATGTGTGTATGTGGTGTATATGTGTGAGTTTATGTGGTTTTTGTATGTGTGTGCTTTGTGTGTACTTTGTAATGTTTGGGAGATCACACCATTGCTTCACACATGCTAGGCTAATGTTTTAACACTGAGCTATGCTTCCTTATTATAATCCAAATAGTGTTTTACATCATGACTTTGAAAATTTCATTCTTAGTATGTTTTTTTCAAAACTATAAATGATAAAATGTGATCCATATTCTATCCACGCTAGCAATTTTTATTGTTACTTAGAATATTCCCACTGCCTTTTCTCTTCCAAACTCTTGTGTTTGATATTGATAAAGGTTTTATTTGCTTCTTTTCTCTCTTCATTCCTTTTCCCTTTAGAGTTTAACTCTTCTTTCTCAAGATAGTCAGGGTGAACAGTATTTATTCCAAAGCAATTTCAGTAACAATTAAACACCTTCATATCTATGAATGGTATACAAATGGTAAGCTCTGAGAAGGGTGTTTTCACTTTCACGGCAGTCTTTGGCATCACAGACAGATCATGAAATATATGAAGATAATGTAACTACAGATGCATGCCAGGAGGAGAAAAACCTATTATTAATTGTTTGACAGAGGCTTCCCTTTTAGTGAAAAAAATATATTGCTTGATGCAGGATTTAAGAAAATCATATTGCTAGGAGGAACCTAAACAATCATCTAATACTATAGATTCAGAGTGATGAATTGAATTCCTGATTAATTTACTTTTGGGTCAAATAAAAGCAGGCTTCCAAAAAGAGAGTAGATTTTAGAGAAACGTGATGAATTTTATGTAAATAGGTCCTTAGCTGATTTTGTTAATTTGTAAACTAATACAGGAAAATAAAGTACAGCTTCTTTTCTCTCTTCATTCCTTTTCCCTTTAGAGTTTAACTCTTCTTTCTCTTATTCTTTGGGAATTAATTATCATATTCCTATTACAAATTCTTAAAATTGAAACAGGTATATACAATGCTTCATTTTCTATTTTATTTTTTCCCATTTTCACTGACTTTTGGTCCAAAATATTATATGGATTAAAAAGAAACTTGACTCAGGAGTCTTTTGAGGAACCTCCATACTACTTTTCAAAATGGTTGAACAAGTTTACACTCCCACCAAGAATGCAGCAAAGTTCCCTTCTCTCCACATCCCCTGAAGCATCTGTTCTTATTAGAGTTCTTGATATAGCCATTCTAACTGGGTGAGGTGGTATCTCAATGTTGTTTTTGTTTGCATTTCTTTTATGGCTAGGGAAGTTGAGTATTTCTTCATGTGTCTATTTGCCATCCTTCTTTCCTCTTCAGAGAAGTTTCTCTTTAAGACTTTAGCTAGATAGTTTTTGTCCTTCCCCTCCACAAATGATACCAACATCAAATACAGTGAAAGCAAGGGTTATACTGTGGGGGAGAGACATTAGTTGTTATGTCAGAAAAGGAACTTTACAACTTTGGCGGGAGGGAGTTGGGGCGGGGTAAAGATCGGATTGGGGGAGGTAGGAGGACTATGGGAATGAATGGGAAGGGGAAACAAACAGGAGACAACAATGCTTGATAAGAAAGGTACTGTTATCTTGCCCATGTAGTTGTAAATCTTCTGTACGGTATTCTCACAACAAAAAGTAAGAAAGAATATAATAACCAAAAAAAAAAGAAATGTACTCATTACCTTGTCCATGTAAATGTAAACCTCTTTACAGTATTTTCACAATAAAAACCAATTATAAAAAAAGAAAAAAAAGACTTTAGCTCACTTATTTATTGGGCAGTTGTTTCTTTGAAGATTTGTTGTTGGGGAATTCAATTTTTTGAGTTCCAAGTATATTTTAGATATGAGATCCTTGTCCGTTGTATGGCCAGTGAAGATCTTCTCCCAATCTGGGCTTTCTCTTGATCGTGCCAAGTAGGTTATTTTCCATGCAGAAGCTGTGCAATTTCATGCAATCCCATTTGTCCAACATTTATTTAAATTGTTGTGTTTCTGGGTATCTATTAAGAAAATTTCGGCCTGTGCCAAGGAGACCTATGGTAGCTCCTATTCTGTCCTGTAATGTTTTGAGAGTTTCTGCGTTGACCCCGAGGTCTTTGAAGTATTTGTAGTTGATTCTGCTGCAGGGTGATATATAAGGATCTAGCTTTAGCTTTTTACAAGTAGTTAACCAATTTTGCCAGCACCATTTACTGAAGAGGCTGTCTTTCTTCCATTCTAGTTTTTTAGCTCCATTACCGAGGATTAAGTGGCTATAAGTCTGTGAGTTCATTTCTGATTTTTCAAATCTATTCCATTGGTCCTGAGGTCTGTTCTTGTGTCAGTACCAAGCTGTTTTGATAACTACGGCTTTGTAGTAGTGTATGAAATTTGGTACTGATATTCCTCCTGCAGTGTTCTTTCTGTTGAGGATCGTTTTAGTTATTTGGGGTCTTTTATTGTTCCATATGAATTTTTGGATTTCTTTTTCTATTTCGTGGAAAAATAAGGATGGGATTTTGATAGGTATCGCATTGAATTTGTATATAGCCTTGGGAGGTATTGTCATTTTCAAGATGTTGATCCTTCCAATCCAGGAGCATGGGAGGTTTTTCCACTTCCTAAGTTGTGTTTTGATTTCCTTTTTCAGGTTTTTAAAGTTTTTGTCATAAAGATTCTTCACTTCTTTGATTAAGTAAATTTCTACGTATTTTATATTTTGTTATTTTGTGTGGCTATTTTGAATGGAGTTGCCTTCCTGATTTCACCCATGCTTTACTCAGTGTTGTCATACAGATAAGCCATTGATTATTGAGGGTTAATTTTATACCCTGCTTCTTTGCCAAAGTTTTGAATCAGCTTCAGTAATTTGGAAGTGGAGGCCATGGGATTCTTTAAATAGAAAATCATGTCATCTGCAAAGAGTTTTACTTCATCTTTCCCCATTTGGAACCCCTTTGTGTTTCCATCTTCTCTTATTGCGGTAGCTAGGCATTCTTATACTAAGTTGAAGAGAAGTGGAGAGAATGGACATCCTTGTCTCATTCCTGAGTTAAGAGGAAATGGCTTTATTTTTCCACCATTAAGTATAATGCTGGCTGTAGGTTTGTCATATACAGCTTTTATTGTATTGAGTAATATTTCCTGGATTCCTAATTTTTTCAGACCCATCATCATAAAGGGTTTGATGCATCTTGTCAAATGCTTTTTCTGCATCTGTTGAGATAACCATGTGGTTCTTATCCTTGCTCTTTGTTGATGTGATGAGTTATATTAATTGATTGTGTATATTGAACCAGCTTTGCATCCCTGAAATGAAACCTGTTAGAATGTGATGTATGATTTTTTGGATGACTTTTTGAAGTTCATTGACCAAAATTTTGTGGAGAAATATTGCATCAATATTCATCAGAGAAATGGGTCTATAGTTCTCTTTATTTAATGAGTCCCTGCCTGTATTTGGAATAAGGGTTATTATGGATTCATAGAATGAGTTCTGTAGTGAATTTTCCCTTTCAATTTCATTGAAGAGTTGGAGGATTATTGGTTTGTTCTCTGCTTTGAAGGACTTGTAGAATTCCGCTGTAAATCCATCTGGTTCTGGGCTTTTCTTCGATAGGAGGTCCCTTAATGCTGTTTCTATTTCAATCCTTGATATGGGCCTGTTAAGATGGTTTATCTCATTTTAGTTTATTTTTGGCATGTCCATATTTTCTAGGAAAAGGTCCATTTATGCCAAGTTCTCAAACTTATTAATATAACGGTTTGAGAAGCATTCCCTTATAATTTTCTGAATCTTGTTGTTTCTGTGGTGATGTTTCCATTCTCATCTCTGAATTTATTTATTAGGGTGTGTTCTCTTCTTGTTCTGATAAGATTTGCTAATGGTCTTTCAGTTTACTTAATTTTTTCCAAGAACCAACTCTTTGTTTTGTGTATTCTTTCTATGGACTTTTTAAAAAGGCTAATTCGTTTAATTCCTATTTAATTTTAAGTATTTGTTTCCATCTATTTGATTGGGGTTCATCTTGTTGCTCTTTTTCAAGGAGGTTCAAATATCTTATAAAAATGTTGGTTTCAGATATCTCCAATTTGTTGATGTAGGAACTCAGAGCTATAAAATTGCCTCTGAGTACTGTCTTTGCTCTTTCCCAGAAGTGCTGGTAATTTGTGTTTTCATTTTTGTTGATTATCATGAATATTTGAATTTACTTTCTAATCTCTTCCATGACACACTGTTGATTCAACAGTATGTTGTTCAGCCTCTATATGTTACAGGACTTTTTTTGGTGGCCTTTGGTGTTGAGTTCTAAGTTTATTCCCTTGTGGTCTGAGAGAATGCATGGTAAAACTTCAATGTTTCTGAATTTGGACAAGTTTGCTTCAAGACCTAAAATGGGGTCTATTTTGGAAACTGTTCCATGTGAGGCTGAGAAAAACGTGTATTCTGATGGTGCTGGGGGAAATATTCTGTAGATATCTGTTAAATCTAGTTGATCCATGCAGTTGTTTAGATCTGCAGTTTCTCTGTTAAGTTTTGCTGACTTCATCTGTTTGTGGGTTTAGTGGTGACTTAAATTCTTCAACAATTTATGTCTTTGGATATATGTGAGCTCTGAGGGAAAGTAGTGTTTCTTGGATGAATCTGGGTGATCCATTGTTTGCCAAATAGAGATTTAGAATTGTAATATCCTCCTGAAGGGGAGATCCCTTAATTAGTATGTAGCAACCTTCTTTATGTCTTCTCACTAATTATAATTTGAAGTCTAGTTTATATGATATTAGGATTGCCACTCAAGCCTCTTTATGTGGCCATTTGCTTGGTAGAATTTATTCCAGCCTTTCACTTACAAAATGTGTTTGCTTGTATGAGCAGGTTGTGACTCCTGAAGGCAGCAGATAGAAGGATCTTGCTTTTTAATCCAACTATACAGTCTATCACTTAATTGGAGAGTTAAGTCCCTTAATGTTGAGTGTTAGGACTGAGAGGTGTTTGGGAGTTCCTGCAATGTTATCCACCTTGGGTGCTGGAGCAACTAGATTCTTCCTATAATTCTTGGATTCTCAGTTTGGGTGCAGTTTCTTGGTCTTTATTGTGGTCTTGTTGGTTTTCTATGTGTAGGACATCGTTTAGTATCTTTCATTGGGCTGGTTTGTTGGAGATATATTGTTTCAGTTTTTCTTTGCTATGGAAGGTTTTTATTTGACCTTCGGTTATGAAGGAGAGCTTAGCTGGGTACTGTATGATTGAATGATAGTTGTTCGTCTTTAGGACATGGCCTACATCATTCCAGGCTCTTCTTACTTTAATTGTCTCTGATGACAAATCTGAGGTGATGCTAATTGGTTTCCCTTTGTAAGTAGTTGATCTATTCTACTTGACAGCTTTAAGGATTTTTTTTCCTTGGAATTGATCCTGTGTGGATTATAATGTACTGGTGAGATATCCTGCCCTAGTTTGGTCTATTTGGGGTTCTAAAAGTTTCTTGTATCTGAATAGACCTATCTTTTTGCATGTTTGGAAAGTTCTTTGCTATGGTCATGTTAACCAAATTTCCTAGACCATTAAATTCTGTCTCTGCGGGCTGGGAAGGTGGCTCAGTGGTAGAGCTCTGGCCTTGCATGCATGAGGCCCTGGGTTTGATTCCTCAGCTCCATATAAGAAAAAAGAAAAAAAAATCTGGAAGTGGTGCTGTGGCTCAAGTGGTAGAGCGCTAGCCTTGAGCTGAAGAGCTGAGGGACATCGCCCAGGCCCACAGTTCAGGCACACAACCGGACCCAAAAAAGAAATTCTGTCTCTAGGTGCTCCTCTACACACATTATCCTCAGATTAGGCCTTCTGGGAGTGTCTTCCAAGTGTTGAATAGATCTATCATATTTCTTGGATTTCCCTTGGATAGTTTATATTCTTTCTCTGTAATAACCTGGCTGTCCTCAATCCCTCAGATTTGCTCCTCTGCATGGTCTAACCTACTGTCGAGACTTTCTACTTTGTTTTTTATTTCTTTTCCTTCTAACTGGTTAGCTTTGATGGCTTCAAATCCTTTGTTGGAGCTTTGTCCTAGATCTTGTATGAACTTCTTTACCTCCTTAATTTGGGGTTCAGTGTTTATTCTCAAATCACTTAGTTGACTGGTTATGGTTTTCCTGGACACACATTCTTTCTGTTGGGCTCCATTCAGTATTCCCTTTGTGGTCTCCCTGAATTCTTTCAGCATTCTGTTTATGGATTTCATGAATGCCTCTGTTGATCTTTTTCTATTGTCATCCCGCTCTCCCAAGTCCTGTATTACTCTTTGATTAGCTTCCTCATGTTCATGCAATTCCTGTAGTTCTCTTTGACTGTTCTCAGTCTGCTCACGCAATTCCTTTATTTCTTTTTGACTGTTCTCAACCTGCTCACGCAATTCCTGTATCATTCTTATGAGTAGCTTCCTCACTCTCATGAGATTCCAGTATTAATCTTTGGTTTCCCTCTCTCTTCCTATCATGCTCACATTGAATCCTTTGCAGGATTTCAATCTCTTCATTCATCATGTTTACCAGTAGTGTTTGTGGAGATTTTTGGGAACTCTCTTCTGGTTTATTCATTAAGTATGCTGTCAACTGATTTTCATGAGTGGGAATTCAGATACCTGGACTTGCCATTTTCCTTGTGCTTTTCCTGCTTGTTCTGCCTATTTGGTATGAAAATAACACCAATTTTTTGCTAGAACAAAATTTTAAGGCAAGCATCATCAAAGTTCTGTAGTTGCACAGACAAAAGTCAGCAGATACAATCTAGTTCAACAGATACAATCTATTCAACATCAAAAAACTATGGCTTAATGAGCTAAGAACAGCAAAGAAGAATTTGGCAAATCACAAATTATTTATTTTAGTAAGAAATGTGGGCAAAAAATAGGATTAGAGGGATTTTGAGCGGTAAAAGGATAGTGAATTTAACCAAGTTCTAATCTTAAAGAGGGACATGGATTAGACAGAATGATAGAAGCGTGATTAAGAAAGAAAAAAAGAAAAAATGGAAATACAAAAATTTAAATTTAAAAACTGAAACACTTAAAAATTATGTGTTTAACGACGATATTGACAGAATTAAAGGATAGGTTGAGAGGAAAGGAGGGATAGAAAGGAGACATAAAAAACTAAAAAATAAAAATTCTTAAAAGTAGTTACTTGAAAATTATATAGGTATAAAGAGACATAATACTGCTCTTAAAGAATTTTAACCTAAGAGGTTGTGAACTGAGTAATAAATTTCTGGATTAAGTATGTACACAACGGGGCATAAGGTCTAATATTCGACGATGGGTAAATATCTGGGGATGATCAGAATAGCAATTAAGTCTCACAAAAAAAGAAAGGGAAAAAAATGAAAAGAATAAAAAAATAAGGACCAAAAGGTCAGAAGAGATTTTTTTTTAAAGCACACACACACACATTTACACCTAAAATAATAATGATGAGAAGAAAAAAATTAATAAAAAATATTATTTTTAAAAAATTAAAATTAAAGAAAAGTACAAAAAAGAGTTTTTTGATTTCTTTTTTTTGGGGGGTAGAATGTGAAGATACTCTATTTCCCCTGTGTCCATAACCAGTCACTTGGTGGAGTCTCTGGTCTGCTTGTGGTGTTTGTTTTTCCTGTGGCTTTATTAGTTTGCTTAAGTCAGTTTGTTTGAGCAGGCAGAAAATTGCTCGCCATTACCCAGAATTTTGTGATCCTCCTCCCATGATAGTTCAGTGGGAGGGAGATCTGCTTTGAGTATCACGAAAGAGGGAGATGGCTGTTTCTTCTAATTTTGAGATGCTGTAATAAGGTTAGGTTCTGGGTAGGGTTGAGGCCTTTCTGCAAACAGTAGCTTTTCCCTGAGGTGCTAGCTCTGGAGACACACACAGCCCAGCCTGGAGCCATTCTCAGGGTTTATGTTTACTGAATTTCAATTGATTGTCTCAGCTGCTATAGGGAGGGGCAGCCTCTGGCTCTGTTTACCCAGTGAATAAAGTCACTCCTCCAAGGGCAGGGCTTCTTTGCCTGGGTTGGGGACTTCTCTTGGGTGGAATTGATCCTGTCAAGTCAGGTTCCTGTTACCTCCTAAATGGGTCTTGCTTTCTTCCAAGTCCGGAGTTGGAGATAGCTGTTCAAATAGGCCTTTGTCAGTATCAAAGTTGGTGATCTCCAGTGGTGGTTTTCCCTCCTCAGCTCCCTGAGAAGAAGTGAGGATGTCAGAATTCTAGTCATGTCAGAGTCTTGGTTCCTGGGCCATCTCTGGTTTGCGATCTGCAGTATGAAGATATCTGCTCCTTGTCAGTTCTTACTGGTGTTGAGTAGAATCTGCTGTCCCGCTGTGTCTGGCATCTTTGTCCTGGACTCTGTGTTATAGGTATGCCGGCTATGGCAGCTGCCACTGCTGCCACAGCTGCCACAACTGTGGCTACCAGCAAGTGCTCTGATCTGTCTCCTTGCCTGGATTTTCCTTCTCTGGCCAAACTCTCTGTACTGTGATGGGACACTTGGTGTGAATCTGTAGCCTAGGATTGTTCATTGGAAGAGTAAAACTGCTTTCTATGCGAGAGCTTGTTTAGCCTCTAGCTTTGCCTCTACTCTGTCCCTCTGAACACATTTTTTGCCTCTTATTGAAGGATATTTGATATTTTAAAGTAGATTTGTCCAAATATAATATTAATTTAATCAATTATTTCATTAGGACAATGTTGGCCAGATTTATTTCCAGTAAATCTTATCCATTATAATAAATGAGAACATGCTGTGTCAGTCTCCTATTAATATGACAAAATACTTTATAAAATTAACTTCAAAGGAGGAAAGATTAATCTTGGTTTCTGATTTTATTCATTTCAATTTACATTTCTTATCCTCATTGCTTTTGGTTGGTGGTGGTACACTACCCCATATCAGGAACATGTGATGGAGTATGTGTATTCATGGAAGTGAGGAAGTAAAGAAAAGGAAAAATAGGAGTAGGATAGGGAGAAAGGGGAGGAGAGGGAGAAGGAGAGGAAGAAGGAAAAGTAGAATGAGACAGAGAAGTAAACGAAGGAAGAGGAAGAAAGGATTTTGATCTTAAATCTTCTTTGATCACAAGTTCTCACTGACCTAATCTCTATAACTATGCCCACTTGAAAGGTTTTAACTCTTTATGGCAACATAGTGAAATCTAATTATTAATCCCAATCCTTTATTATTTTAGATTTAATTTCTGGGTAGATCTTTCTATACAATTGTGATAACTTCTGTTCCTAAATATGAGAGATGCTATTTGGCATAGAGGTGGTTTGCTTATACCATTGCTGGAGAGATGAAGGAAATATTTTGAGCTCAATTACATTTTATTTAATAGATAAGGAAGCTCTTAGAGATTTCATTTTGTGACCTTCAAAAATGACTATTTCATCTAACTCATAATGACTTGAATTTTTCATAATTTTATGGCATTTCCATTCAAGTATTTGTCATCAATAGTGAGGTTCTTTACTTCAAGTTGAAGGAAAAATAAATACTATAACGATCATTTATCAGAATTATTCTTTAAAGAATAGGTATAATATGAATTTCCTACCATTCAAAAATTAGTTATCTTCAAGTCTATAGGAGTAATTGGATAAGTGATTAAATATCTTGATTTAGTTATCTTATACTGAGGTTGATTCAATTTCTAAAAATCACTGTTGACATAAAATACATGAAATTCAGTGTTTCTCTGAAATGACTTGTAATCAAACCTCAGAAATAGATGACTAGTAACAAAGATATTTATATACTCACAAAATGTATGAATCTACAAAACCTAAAAAAGATTAGGTTTAAAAGAAGATAAATTCATGTGACCACAGTATATAATATTTAATTTAATGAAAAATTGCTTCATTCAGCCTTACAGAGCCTTTTGTTTTTAGCTTACATGAGAAATTTGATTAACAATCCCTTTTTTGCTTTTGAATATTAGAATATTTCAATTTGTTTAAAGATTCTGGCATTTAAACATTTGAGTGGATATTTTTTCATAAAAATGAAAAAATCTTTTTCACAATGCAAGTTCAGGCTTAATAACAATAAATATCTAAATGTTAATTTGTTAAATTGAGCCTCTAGAATTCAAATAATACAATTTATTTTATTCTTAGATATATTAAATCTGTGCTAAATATGGATGTCTCAAGCTTGTAATTCTCGCTACTCAGGAAGATGGGGTTCAGAGTCAGCCTTGCCAAGAAAGTTTGTGAGACACATCTCAATTAATCAAACACACACATCAAAACACACACACACATAGATACACACACATACAAAGCCAGAAATAGAATGGTGACTCAAATGATAGAGCAATATCCTTGAGGAAATAATCAACAAAAACTAAGAGATAGTTCTTAAGTTAAAATCACAAGAACAACACACACATAGACACACACACACACACACACACTATTATGTCTAAATGCTTATTTTAGTTTGAAGAAATAAATAATATCATGAAAAGGAATATTTGTTACATATCTTGGAACATTTGAGAAGTTGTTTTTAGTATAATTTGTGTTAAGATATAACATAGGTTATTAAAATTAATATTAATCTAGTTATTGTTCATAATTACTCATAACACCATAGAGTACAACAGTTGGGATTTTTCTATAGCCATAAGAGATATTCTGAGTAAAAGGAAGAGAGGAATATAGGATGAAAGAAGAAAGAAAGAAAGAAAGAAAGAAAGAAAGAAAGAAAGAAAGAAAGAAAGAAAGAAAGAAAGAAAGAAAGAAAGAAGGAAGGAAGGAAGGAAGGAAGGAAGGAAGGAAGGAAAGAAGGAAGGAAGAAAGAAAGAAAGAAAGAAAGAAAGAAAGAAAGAAAGAAAGAAAGAAAGAAAGAAAGAAAGAAAGGAAGGAAGGAAGAAAGAAAGAAAGAAAGAAAGAAAAAGGAAGGAAGGAAGGAAGGAAGGAAGGAAGGAAGGAAGGAAGGAGAGAAAGAGAGAGAGAGGTAGGGATGGAGGGACGGAAGGAGGAAGCAAAGAAGAAAGGAAGGAAGGAAGGGAGGGAGAAAGGATGGGTCAAAATCTATTTGTCGCAACATAACCTCCATGCAATTAATCCTTTAGTAAAGTCAAGTTTGCAATTTTCAATTCTTTGCATGTTCTCCATGCATGAATGAAACCAACAAATGAAGGATCATAAATAACCAGGTGAATCTGTTTGCATCTGTAGTAATATGTATGCAAATCTTTTTCTCATTTTTTATACGTCATCAAATAAGATTTGCAAACAATTAACATTTTGTTATATTGTAAAAATTGATGAAACTAAAGGATTTCAATACATTATATAATGTGAATACAATTATTTTTAATGTTATTAATATTAAAATTTTCATGTTATATTAATTATAAAATTTTATCATGCATTTTATCAGACTAATTAGCATCCTCTGATTTTGGTTTCTGTGGGAGTCCTAATATCCGACTATAATAAAAATCAAAGGATATCTGTATTTCTTGGCACAAACCAATATTTCTGAAAGCAATTAACTCATCGGAGATTGTTGAAATAAGTTATCGGGTCCTTTAAATGCAGTATCATTTCTTCTGTAAAAAGGGATAGGTTTACTTCTTCCCTGTTTGGATCCCCTTAATGTTTTTCTTTTTATTTACTTATTTATATTTTTATTGTGAGAATACCGTACCGAAGAGTTACAATTACATGGGCAAGATAACATGCACATTTCTTATCAAGCATTGTTGCCTCCTCTTTGTTTCCCCTTCCCATACCTTTCCATACTCCCCCCACCCCACCCAAACCTCACCCCATCCCCCACCAAAGTTGTAAAATTCGTTTTTCGATATAACGACTTGTACATCTCATTTTGAAATGGGTCCACCTGTATCCCTAGTTAAACGATTTCTTTGTTCCCTTCCCCTCCACAAATTATACCAACATCAAATACAGTTAAAGCATGGGTTATACCATGGGGGAGGGACATACAAAGCAACAAAGAAATCATCTTATAAATATGTTAGAAACAATTGCAAGAAAGGAAAAAAATCATTTGAATACTTATATTTTTCTCTTGCCTATTGATCTTGCTTTAAAGTCCACTACCATACTGAAGAGTAGTAGAGAAAGTGCACATCCTTTTCTCATTCCTGATTTTAATGTCTTCATGCTTCCACCATTAAGTAAATGCTAATTATCTCTGCCATATACATACTATGTATTATATTGAGGAATGTTCCATGTATTTCTAGCTTCTCAGACCTTTTAATCATAAAGTTGTATTGGAGCTTGTTAAAAGCTATTTCTACATCCCTACAGACAATCATGTGTTTCTTGTCCCTTCTTTTGCTGATGGTTTGTATGATGTTTATTGACAAGAATATTGAATCCAATTGTATCTTAGGATGAATCCTATTTGATTATACAATATAACTTTTCTGTTAGTTGCTGAAATTGGTTGGCGAGAATTTTATTAAGAAGTTCTGCATCATTGCTTGTCAAAGAGTTGGGTTCATAGTTTTCTTTTTTTGGTGAGTCCCTATGTGATTTGGCGAAGAGTCTAATTCTAGCTTCATAGAATTTGTTTGATAATTCCATTTCCCTTTCTATTCCATTAAAGACTTAGATCTGTGTATTGTAATTTCTTTGCAGGCGTTAATTTCATGGTACATTCATTGAGTCCTAGATTATTCTTGAATGGGATGTGGTGTATTGACATTTCATTTTCATTTCTTCTTATGTGTTTCTCCTTGGTTCAGATCGAGTATAGGAAAGCATCAATTTCTCCAGGATTCCCCAGGAGATTGGCATAAGGTTTTCAAAGTTCTGTCTTATATCATTCTCAATTTTGCTTGTATCTGTTGTTTGGTCTCATTTTTGTCTTTAATTTTCTCTATTTGGATGAGTTCTCTTATTGCTTTGGTATTTTTTATTATGAAGGTGAAATAAAGAGGGGTGGGTTACAGTTACATAAGTAATGAGTACATTTTTAACAGTGTTACCCCTTGTTCATTTTTGCCTGCTTCCCCCAAACCTGACATCCCACAAGTTGTAAAGTTCATTTGTAACATAGGGTCTAGTGTATATCATTGTTGCTTTGGTTAATCTTTGTCCCACCATTTCTGTGATTTCCCTTCGCTTCCCCAAATCAGATTAACATGTATAAGACAAAGGGTACATAAATCAAAAACAGTGACTACAGGGAATAAACCAAAGGGTAAATCTAAATAGAAACAACTAAAAACAGTTCACTGTACCATCATCTTGTATCCATTTCTTGGAGATCATTTGTATAAGCATCATTTTATATGGTGATATGCATATTGCTATTGAGCTATTGTGAATATCCTAGACATATTCTAGTTTTTCCAAATGAGTGAAAATATGTAGCCTATGACTTTTTTGTGTCTGGCTTGTTTGACTTGTTATCTTTCCAAATTATTCCATTTCCTTACAAATGGGGCAATGTCATTCATCTGATGGAAGCACAGAGTTTTGTTGTGAATATATACGACATTTTCTTGATCCATCATTGCTGGGTGATAGGAGAACTCTACTGAGGAACCTCTGTACTTCATTACAGAGTATTTGAAGAAGTTTACATTTTCACCAATAGTGCAGTAATGTTCCTTTTTGGCCCCATTCCCCACCAGCCCAGCATCTGTTATTATTAATTTTCTTCATAATGGTCCTTCTAACTGGGGTGACGTGGAATCTCAATGTTGCTTTGATTGGCACTTCTTTTATGGCCAGAAATGTTCCACATTTCTTCATGTGTCCATTGGTCATTCATATTTCTTCTTCAGAGAGGTCTCTCTTTAAATCTTAAGCCCCTTTATATTATGAGGGTTGTAGTTTCTTTAAGGATTTCTGCTTTTGGGAGGGTTAACGTTTGTGCTTCTAAGAATATTTGAGATATGATGCCATTGTGCGTTGCAGAGCAACTGAAGATCTTCTCCCAATCGGTGTGTTTTCTACTTATCTTTCTATCTACAAAATGTCTCCTTTTAGTCAGCTTTGGTAAGGCTCTGTCAAGTCTGTTAATTTATTGAAAGAACCAGCTCTGTTATGTTGATCTTTGTCTTTTGATTTAAATTTTTATTTGTTTCCCTCTACTTGGCTTTGGCCTTGTTCCTTTTTTCAAGGAGGTTGAGGTACATAATTAAAATACTGATTTGAGATTTCCCCAATTGCTTGATGTAGGCATTCAAAGCTATAAATTTTCCACTAAGTACTGTGTTTAATATGTCCCAGAGGAGCTGATATTTTGTGTGTTCATTTTTGTTATATTCCAGAAACTTTCAGATTTCCCTTCTAATCTCTTCAGTGCCCCACTGGTCATAAAGCAGTTTGTTGTTCACTCATCATGGGTTTGACCTTTTGTTGCTTTAGCTGTTTAATTCTAAGTTTATTCTGTTGTGATCTGAAAAGGTCCTCCTCTATCGGGGATGGTCGTCCTCTTCGACCAAGCTCGCAGCTTCAGGAGGGACGGACATGGAGTGGTGAGGGAGGAAGGGGATACCTGCCTACCCAGCCAGATCAGCCAAATCAAACCTGGCGATCAATGGGGTGACAGATGTCGCGGCCAGATCGCCCTCACATCCTCATGTGGTGACTTGAAAAGGCAGCCTTGCAGCAGCACTAAACAAGTGGCAAAAGAAATAAAAAGGAAAGACATCCAGTAAAACTTTGCATAAATTATAACCTATTACACTTTAAAAACAGTTTTACTTTCCTCTTGCCCTATATTTTGGCATGAGGCCCTCTGAATTAGCCAGAAATCTCCAGAATTTCTTCATACACAGTAATACAAATAAATATAGCTTCTTTTCCTTTTTAAATTAAGGGTGATTGCATCTTGTTCTTTCCCAAGTTTGATTCATGAAAAAGAAATCCTGAAGTGTATCTGTAAAATACCAAACTCAGGATTTCTTTTGATCTCCTCACTGGAGAAAAATAATAAAATGACTGAGCAATAGGTATCACCCATATTGTCATTGTGGTATCTCTCTCTCTGATTAGAAAATAATCCTGCAGATCACTTATGCAAAATGTTTTCCAAGAATTCTTGTTGTTATATTGCATTTATCTTTCTCTTCCTGTCTCCTCTCCTGCTCTTTTCCCCAGGGTCCTGTTTCCCTCTTCCTTCTCTCCTCCCCTCTACTTTCTCCCTGTACATTTTCTTCTTCATCATGCTATGCCCTTCCTCTTCTCTTGCGCCTTCCTCTTCTTTTCCTTTCCTCTTTCTCCTACACTTTCACTTTCTTCTATTTCTTCCTTTATGGTCCTGGGGGTTGGGCTCCATGCCTTGTGCTCACTGAGCAGATGCTCTCCTGCTCACTACAGGCCTCCAGTCTAGACTTCATTTAAGTGACACTCTATTTCTGATTTGTTTTTAAGTAGCAAACCAAGAAAGACTTTTGATTCAGGATGTAATTCATTGTACATATTCTACACAATAAATTTGTGCTACTTCATACATTGTAGCTAGTAGGTTTTGATTATGCTTTGGGCTTCAGATAAACTCATCAGAAACAATTTGTTTGAAGGCAATCTAATGTGATTCTCCAAAATTAATGAACTGGTTTCTTTATATATTGTACAAGCACTCCCATATTGCTCCCAGTTTAATGAATTGTCACTTTGTGGTAGCAGCCACAGTAACACTAATCAAGGATTTCTGGGGAAAAGAAGAGTAAGTCCAGACAGGAAAATCCATGAGATCTGTATCTCAAATTAACTACTAAAAAGACAGAAGACCTGTGGCTATGTGGTTTAGTGCCATCTTTGCACAGACTAAGCTGACAAAAGGACTCATGCCTGAGTTGAAAACCTGTGGGGGTACACACACCTCCATCCTCCCACACACATACACACACATCTTTCCCAGCTAGAGCAAGTAGAATATCTGTTTTTCCAGTAACATGACTGAGTTACTATCCTATGTGTTTGGATGTATCATCAATTTACCTAATTTTAATAAATGACACCCTGTTCATTATTATTTAATCCTGGTTACAAGACACATTTTCATGCAGAAAATTGAGTTTGTTCTCAAAATCATGACTGTCTTGGTTTGTAAGAATGAAATAATTGTGCCTTTAATTCATTAGTTCATCAATTAGAAAAATAACCCTAACCCTAGAACCGATTGCCTTTGGATTCAAAAAGCCACACAAATATATTAGATTTTATTCCTCCCAGCTTTGTTTCAACTCATCTTTCTTAAAATAGTTTGTAGTTTTACTCAATATCTTGCCATTTTTCTAACCTGAATCCTAACTGGAACATTTAGTCTAACCCTCACATTAATCATACCCTAATCCTAATATTATTATCAGTTTCCTATTTCATATTCATCCTAATTCTAACTTGACTGGTTATTTGAAGAGTTACTTCCAGTTTGACCCTAAATTTTCCATTTGCCTAATGCTAAAACTAAGACTAGCTGGAACTGAAACCTAACTTTCCACCTAATGAGAGTCCAATATTAATGTTTAAGAAAAATACTCTAGTTTTTATTCATTCTATCGAAAATTCCAATTTGCACTGTGGAAATGAATTTCAATTTGCCCTAATTCCCAAAAATTTCCTGACTCTACCTCTAAAGTTATCTTGTTCCTTAACCTGAACCATTATGTTATTTGTCCTCAAATTCCCTTATCATTAAAAATACTGTATTATCCATTGATCTACCTTTCCTAAACTACTGTATCCTAAAACAGTTTGAGATTTACTTACCACCTAGTCCTTTACTTAAAGCTAACTCTCAACTTAAACCTGTCTGGAAAACTCTCATTAATCATTACAAGAATGATCACCGAGAAATAAATATAATGATAATGTTCTAGTTACTATTCAGCCTGACATTTTTTTTGCTTCTATTTGTAGTGAAAACTCAATTTTATACAAAAAATTCCTATTCATAACACTAATCATAATCAGAACAAAATGCTGATCCTGATCTTAATCCCAATTATATGTCAATACTAACACTCACACAAGTACACTACTTTTCACTCATCCTAACTTGATTCAAATAAGCCTTCCAAACATAGGTCTCAATTTTTTCCAATATCTTAGTCATTTTCTAACCCTAACTTAATCTTAACTGGAACACTGAGAATAAACATAAGCCTAATTGCAAGTAAATTCTAATATTAGTAGCAATACTCTAGTTGGCATTCACTCTAATTCTTACCAGGCTTATTCGAAAATTTACCTTCAATTTGAGCCCCATTTTTTTTCTTCACTCTAACCCTAACCATGGCTGGAATCCTAACCATAACCTTGACACTAATGCTATCCCAATTCTAAAATTTATGAAAAATGCTCACTTTGTGTTCTCCTAACAAAAATTCCACTTGTAATTCTTGAAATGAATTGCAGGTTTTCCAAAACCCTACAGATTTTCTCACTCTTATTTCTGAACCTATCTTATTCCATAAAAGGAATCATTGTACCCATTGATTTCAAACGCTAATATAATGAAATACATTGTACTTCCATTATCCCAGCATTTCCTGAATTCCTAGAAAATAAAATGAGTTCAAATTTACCTAACATTTTCGCCATTTCTTTATTTTTGTTTTGTTGGTCGTGGGGCCTGATCTCTGGGCCTAGATCCTATCCCTGAGTTCTAGGCATGGGCATGATCCCTGAGTTCTTCAGCTCAAGGTGTGCACTTTGCCACTTGAGCCACATCACAACTTTCTGGTTCTCTCATGCTTAATTGGAGATAAAATTCTCACAGACTTTCCTGCTGAGCTGGCTTTGAACTCTGATCTTCAGAAATCAGTCTCCTGAGTAGCTAGGATAGCAGGCATGAGCCACCAGTTTAATCCATTTCTTTACTCTATCCTCAACCCCCTTTAACCAGAAACCTAATGCTAATCACAATCTGAATTAAAACCAAATGATTAATATAAGGAAAATTGTCTCTATTTAATCAATCACACATTTTTTGCTTCTACTTCTTAGTTGAAAACTAAATTTTATCCTAAAGCTTGTCCTTCCCTAACCCTAACCAGAACTAAAACAGTAACTCACTTTAAACCAAATTGTATCTGAATGTTTAAAGTAACACTGACACTGGTTTTCATTTATTGTAACTTTGATGTTAGTCATTCTTCTTAAAATATGCTGCAGTTTTACACAATATCTTTTTCTCATCTTAACCCCAACTCTAACTGCAACACCTTGCCTATTCCTAAGTCTACATATAACTGAATTATAATGTTAATAGCAAGCCTCTATTTCACATTTATCCTATCTCTTGCTCAGCGTGTAGGTCTAAAATTTAACTGCATTTTGAAACTAAATTATTATTATTCTTTTAATTATGAAAAAACCGTACAGAAGGTTTACAATTACATGGGCAATTTAATGAGTACATTTTTTTATCAAGCATTTTTGCCTCCTCCTTTGTTTCACCTTCCCATCCCTTCCCATCTCCACCCCCCCCCCGCCAAAGTTGTAAAGTTCACTTTTCGTCATAATGTCTTGTACATCTCATTGTTGCAATGGGGTCACCTGTATCCCTAAAATTATGGAGCAAAATATGTCTAAGAAATATATTTTTCAATAAGATGTTTCAATCCTTAGATAAAGTTCATTTGCTTTAATATAAAGTTTTCTCCAAAAATAAATTCTGCAACTAACCTAATGTATGTTTTCTTGCACAAAATACTGTGACTTCTAGTCTTGTTATGTGATTTTAATTATAGTTTTATTTGTGACATAATCCCTGCTTATATTTATTACAAACTTCTGTAATTATACAAATCATGCCTGTACACACTAATTTGCATACTCTAATAATCAAACAAAATTATCTTTTTTCCTGTCTCCCAGAGGGAAGGATGAGGTGCTGAAGTACATGGAATGGAAATTTGCAATGTGAGGATGGGATCATGAGCAATTTCTACTTGGATGAACAGGAATTCTTGTTTCTACAGTACATTCTTACCATTTAATCACACAGGGAAAGCCACAAAATTTGAAGTTCATATGAAGGAATTACATTCCTAAAAGATGTGGCAACCCGGCTCAAAAGTCAAATCTTATCACCAGTTCTTTGTGCTTGCTGGCTGATTTATTTCTCTATCATATGTTTCATGTTGTTAAGTATATTAGTAATTCAGCTGTCAGTACATGGCAGGAGACTCCTAAAATCACAGCTATTGCTGTGTAATATTCTGAAGATAGGAAAAAGATTATATTGATCTCCAATTCCTCCCTTTGGCCTTTAATATACTAATTAATTGTCAAAACAATCGTGTAAGATGTTAGTTTATTTTCCCTTTTTAATTAGAGATTAAGCAAGTGTTTATCACAGTAAAAAGGGTTAGTGCTATCAGAGCTCTGATATGAACACCTTCTCCCTAACAAGTAATGCTCTATGGACTGTAAATATGGAAGCCACAATAAAATTCTCTCTCTCTCTCTCTCTCTCTCTCTCTCTCTCTCTCTCTCTCTCTCTCTCTCTCTCTCTCTCTCTCTCTCTCTCTCTCTCTCTCTCTCTCCCCCCCCCTCCCTCTCTCTTCTCTCTCTACACACACACACACACACACACACACACACACACACACACACAAAGCTGCTGCCACCCAGACAAATGAGACATCAGTTCCATTCTTTTGTTATTATAGTTGATTGGTGTTTCCTCCATAGGTTTTTCTTTACTTAAGTATCTTGCCTGGACCTGTATCTTTCCCTGAAATCAAGTACATTCAAGTCACACTCCATGAATTCATACTACTACTCGAAAATACTAAAATGTATTGGATCTAGAGATCAATAAAACACCCACCTTGTTATTTTAGTAGAAATTGACATAATGAAAGTAGAGGAATATTGATCAGGAACTGAGGTAAGAGAACAGGAGTATGTGGGAAAATGTAGAATACTGTATGTGTGTTAGAGATACACAATCATCTTCTGTAGACTCATGTATGGAAAACTTGACATCCTATATTGAAAGCTCAATTTACATATACAGTTTTCCAGTTACTTTGCTTACCTATCACTTCTGATCACAAATCCTCTTATGAATGTTCATAGTAACTTTGAATATACCACAAGATTTGCATGTACTTATAATCTTAAGCAGACAGTCTTCTACTACATCTTGCATTCTATGTGACGAACCCTTATTTTTTGTTTCTCTATTTGCTGAATAAATGTATTCCTGGAAACAGGATATTGACAGCAAATCTGGGTGTAATTTATATTTTGTAAATTTCAAAAATAATATAAACTTTGTATTGACTAATCATTTTCTAAAAATGAGTGATATTAATGAAGACAATATTTTGTTGCCTTTAAGCAAATTGAGAATTGATGTGGTAGTTCTTGTGACTAATTTACTTAAACACTAGATTGTTCATGTATGAACATGTACATTGGACTTTTTTATTTTTACATATAAAGGAGTCCTCAAGGGTTTGCTTTAAACTAATAATGGGGTGGTCTCTTCCTATTTCAGACTTTATATATATTTCAGTAAAATATTAGAAACACATGATGTTTACCAGAGCAATATAAAAGATGAGAACATATTTCTAAAGAGATTTGATTTATTGATTAAAACACAGAAAAGAGTAAAATAGGTTCCTCGCTTGATACTGAATAAATTTCATATGAATGTAGCTCAAGATGAGACTCAGATAAATTCATATTAATATTACTGAGATTTACATCACAATATAAGCAATATAGGTATTTTTAAGGAAGTGGTCATTCAAAGCCCTAGATACCTCATGGATGAAAAATGGAATTGAAAATAGCAGAGGACAACAATTCAACATGCAGCTATTATGATTTTATAGTGCTAATATGAAAGAAATGGAGCTTTTGATTTTCTGAAGAAGAAAGTTTAGATAGCAACTCCAATGTAAAGCATCAGTTATAATGAGTCTAACGTCTTTTCTTCCAAGATATCCAAGAGTACTATACTCATCCTCTGAAATGTAAATAAGTAATAATTTTAATTAGCCTTTGTTAATATTAATTTAATTGGGTATCAAAAAGTTAAAATGTTTGCTCTCATTCCTTCAATATAGTAGCATACCTTTATACTTTACTGTCTCTTCATACAAGCCTGAAATCACTACTTCAAAGTAACACAAACAGAAAAACAAAAATAACCTGATACAACAATCACAAATCCTAAATTATGTGAAAAAGACCACAATAAAAATAAATAAATCTGGGCTGGGAAGGTGGCTCAGTGATAAAGCGCTTGCCTTGCATGCCTGAGGCACTGGGTTCAATTCCTCAGAACCACATAAGCAAAAAAAAAAAGGAAGTGGCACTGTGGCTCAAGTGTTAGAGTGCTAGCCTTGAGCTGAAGAGCTGAGGGACAGCACCCTGGCCCAGATTTCAGGCCCCACGTCTGGACACCCCCCCACACACAAAATAAGATAAATAAATAAATAAATCTGAGGAAGAGAGAAAACAATGACAGAAGAACAACAGAAAATTACCCTAGCACTCTCTAATTAAACAGAGATTTAGAGTCCTAGCAGGTACTCCAGGTCTAGAGGATCACACCAAGTCAGCTATAAGTTTATACTGTCTTCAGAAGAAAACAAAAATCAATGAAAAGTTACCCAGACAGGTAAGTGACTGCCATGACTGTGTTGGCCAACATATTCAAAAGCACATCTGCAGTGTGGAAATAGGGCAACATGGAAAAAAGCAGAAACAGAAATGTATATCAGAGAAAGCCACATCCATCTACAGAGACAATTCACCATACCACTGGACAGTGTGAATTGTGGCTGGAACCACAAGTTTGAACATCACAACATCTCACCTCAACTAGTTTCTACTCCTACACTTAATGGACTGGACAAAAACGTAATTCCAGAAAAGCCAATCACAACAGAAAACCAACACCTGGCAAATCACCCAAGAACACAGAGAGTCATGTATGAAGATCATAGATTCCCCCAAAATAAAACCTTCAAATGGACAGAACAAATCAGAAAAATACAATAAAAATGATGTCAAGGTAGTATAATTCACATAGTAAATAACCAGGCATCGGAACAGACAAGGACCTTAAAGTTAGTTATCAAAATACAATACAAATACTGCTGAAAAATGTGATTAATGGAAAGATAGAAAACCTCTACAAGGAAAATTGTGAACAAGATGAGACCAACCAAAGATTAGCAAAATAATTCATGGAGACTACAAACAGAAAGATAAAAAAAATTCTGAGAAGGCAAGGGAGTCCAAGAAAAAATAAATGCCTAGTTAAAAGATATGAGAGAAGACACAGAAAACAACCATTGACACTCCCCCAGCCAAAGAAAATAAGTGCAGAAAGTCCATACAGGACCTAAAACAAAGCTTTAATAAAGAGAAAGACCCCCTAAAAATGACCAATTAGAAGTTGGGGAAATAAAAAACAAAGTAGAAAGTCATCATAGCAAATAGATGACATAGAAGGTAATCTCAGTGTCAAAGACAGAATAGGTCTAATAGGAAAGAGGAGATAATCATTTAGAACAAATCCAAGAAATAAGAAATGATCTTGCAGAACTTCAAGAATCAGAAGATCAAATTTCGGGGAGATAGGTATCAAGAAAGAGAAGAGCAGGAAGCTAAATTGATGGGAAACAAATTACAGAATTCTAGCAGAGAACATGCCAAACATCCAAAGAGATAGGTTCACTCAGAGAAGAGAAGCCTTTAGAACTCCAAACAGAGAATTCTAGAACTGAAAAATCCACCACCACATCATAATCCATTAGAGGATCATTAAAGATCAAGGAAAGGATTCTTACAGCTGGAAAAGACTGATTATTTATAAAGAATATACAGTCATAATAAATACAGATTTCTTAGTTGATATGATAAAAAGGAGAGCCTGACATGATATATGACAAACATTAAGGGTAAACATCTACCAATTCATCCCAAGCCAAACACTCCTTTACATTTAAAGGATATATAAACATATTTCATGACAAAGAAAACTTGAAATAACGTATATCCAGCAAATCAGCTGGATAGAAATTAATCAAATATATCCTACATAGAGAAGATCAAGAAGAACAGGAACTGGTTATATAAAATGCTCCCTACCAGAGAACAAGGTAAATATATTAACAATAGATGAGGAACAGCTCCTAACAGCAGGGGTATAACATAGCAGGGCTTATCAGATATTTCTGTCTTAACTCTCAATATGAATGGATTTAAATTTCCAAATAGAAGACATAGATTAGATAGTCGTATCAAAAAAAAACAAGAGACACATTTTATTGACAAAAACAAACACGTACTCAAACTAAAAGGCTGGAAGGAAAATTTTCAAGCAAATGGACACCATAAACAGGCTTCAGTAGGATTACTAACATAAGATAAAATAGAATTCAAATTAAAATTAGTAGGAAGAGACATTACATATTGATAAAGGCAACTCTCAATTACGAGATATAGCCAGTCTAAATATCAATGACCTGAATCCTGGAGCATTCTATTTCATCAACCAAATTCTACTTTACCAAAAGGGACATCTCAACACATCATTCCCATCTATTGATTAGTTATCCAGGAAAAACTCAACCAAGAAACTGCAGACCTAAATAACTTTATTGACCACCTAGTCCTAACAGACATCTACAGAATATACATTCAGCGTCAGAATATACATTCTTCACATCAGCTCATGGAAGATTCTCGAAAACAGAACATATCCTTAGTCACACAGAAATTCTGTCCAAATTGAAAGAAAAAATATTTTAATTCCCATATCTTGTCAGACCATAACAGAATAAACTTAGAATTAAACAGCTAAAGCAAAAAAAAAAAAATGTCAAACCCATGAAGAGTGAACAAAAAGATGCTGAATGACCAGTGCAACACTGAAGGGATTAGAACGGAAATCTGAACTTTTCTAGAATTTAACAAAAAAACACACAAAATACCAGCTCCTCAGGTATTTGTAGTAATTACTGGAGGATTTATAGCTCAGAGTGCCTACATCAATAATTGAGGAAATCTCAAATTAATATTTTAATTATGTATCTCAAGCTCCTTGTAAACAGGAAGAAGCCCAAAACCCAAAGCAGTAGACAGAAACAAAAAAAATCAGAAATAACTAAATATTGTCAAAATAAAACATAGAAAGAATCAACAAATCAGAGTTGGTTTTTTAAGTAAATAAACAGACTTGACAGATGCATACCAAATCTGACTAAGAAGAGAATTCATATAGATAGATAGATAAAAAGCACGAAGATTCGGAGAACTTTAGTTGCTCTGCAACGCACAATTGCCTCTTACCTCAAATATATATAGAGTCCCAAAAGTTAACCCACCCCAAAAAAATTCTCAAAGAAACAACAAACCTCTTAATAAGTGGGCTAAAGAGAAACTTCTCTGAAGGAGAAATATGCATGGCCAATAGACACATGATGCAATAAGCAAAATTTCTGATCATAAAGGAAATGCAAATCAAAGCAACATTGACATTCCAACTCACCCCAGTTAGAATAACCATTATGAAGAAAATTAATAATAACAGATGCTGGGCTGGTGGAGATGTGGCCAAAAAGAAACATTACTAGACTTTTGGTGGAAATGTAAACTTGTTCAAATACTCTGTAATTAAGTATAGAGGTTCCTCAATAGAGCTCCCCTATCACCCAGCAATGATGGATCAAGAAAATGTCATATATATTCACAACCAAACTCTATGCTTCTGTCAGAATGAATGACATTGACACATTAGTAAGGAAATAGAATCACTTGGAAAACATAATAAGTCAAACAAGCCAGACCCAAAGAATCATAGGCTAGAGGAGAATTCAATTAACTGGATGAGTTTGTACTGATTTGTATATAGCATTGATTTTTATATTTCAAATTATGTAAATGTAATCTTACAGCTAACCCCAAAGCAATATATGTGTGTGTTTATATACATATATGTGTGTGTCTATATATCTGTCTGTCTTTGAAATAACTTTTTATTTTAAAACTATATCAAACTCAAAAAAGTAATTGGTATGGCTGATAATTCAAATAAAAAAAGCAGATTTTTTTTTGCCTCAGATCATCACTCTTCATTGAGCATTTATATTTTACTACACACAATATAACATACAGAAAATATTTTTCCTGCTCTGGAAGAACTTACATTTTGTAAGAATAAACACACCTTTAAAATTGTATTTTTCTTTGGTGTTTCCTGTAAAGAACCGAGGAAATATTCTGTAAGGTGAGATTTAGGTATAACAGCCCCATCATTAATGAAAGAAGAAAGATTTAAAGGCAAAAATGACAGACAGCCCATTCAGGATAGAATTTATAGGAGATACAAAATTGCATCATCTATGGAGACATGTGCTGCAGTAGAGGATGTTGGAAATAGTTTGTTGGAGGCAAGCAAAGGAAGCAAGTGTTCTTAGACTGTGAGTAGAGCCAGAAAGTTCATGTGGCCTTTACCCAAGTACATGGCCACCAAAGAGGAATGTTTGATGACAAGACAGAAGGCTGCAAAAAGGAAGGTAATCCTATGCAACTGACAAACACAATGACCAAAATTGAAAACAAACTGTATCAAGAAATTCTCACAAAACAAAACTGACTTGGAAGCACAGAATTTACAGTTAATACGCACTGTCATGATGGGCCAAGAACACTGTGGGTTCTTAATTTAGAAAATGCCAGATACTAAATTTTTTTTTGGGGGGGGTCCGTTCTTGGGGCCTGAACTTTGGGTCTGGGCACTGTCACTCAGCTCTTCAGCTCAAGGCTAGCACTCTACCACTTGAGCCATAGCACCACTTCCGGCTTTTTTCTTTTTTCTTATGTGGTGCTGAGGAATCGAACCCAGGGCCTCGTGCATGCCAGGCAAGCGCTCTACCACTGAGCCACCTTCCCAGCCCCAGATACTAAAATTTTAACTTGAATATATTACTTTTCCAATCAGTTTTCCCTGCCCCAAAGGGAGAAAAATGTTGTTGAGTTGGGGGAAGAGTTGGAATATGGGAGGTTGCCAGTAGTTAGATTTTTCTTTTTAGGTTTTTCTGTTATGTTTATGTTATGTTTTGTAGTTATGATAAACTTTGCACTTTAAATTGGTAAATGTCCAAAGTCTGACAAAAGGGACTAAGGAACAACTTTTTAATAATGTAAAATTTCTTTATAGGAGATTCAAAACCAAAAGATTTTTTATATAAAAAGTTGTAGAGAAAGTAGTTGAAAAAAGTCCATTAAAATTTTTTTTATTCCAGCCGGGCGCCGGTGGCTCACGCCTGTAATCCTATCTACTCAGGAGGCTGAGATCTGAAGATTGCGGTTCAAAGCCAGCCCGGGCAAGAGAGACCGTGAGACTGCTATCTCCAATAAACCACCAGAAAACCGGAAGTGGCGCGGTAGCTCAAGTGGTAGAGCGCTCGCCTTGAGCTGAAGAGCTGAGGGACAGTGCCCAGACCCAGAGTTCAAGCCCCACGGCCGACAAAAAAAAAAAAAAAAAAAAAATTATTCCACTTACATGAACTTAATACTTGTGTTCTTAACAAGTATGCTTGGATTGTTCATGAAAATTTCAAAAACATTAAACAAAGCTAGCCATCAGCTCAAGTTATTTCCCTGTTCACGACTTTTCTTTTTAACAGTACATGTATTTGAGGCACGTATCAGAAAAGAAAAAAAATTACAAAAGCAAAAAAATTCGAAAAACCAATTAAATACATAGGGTTTTTTGTTTAATGCTCTGCTTGATATACATGAATAATGAATACCAAGGAGTTCATTTTTACTGCACCTTTGTTTCTACATTTGTTCTTAGGTTGGCTAAAACATTTATATACAAGTAAAATGTGTAGCAAAAATAATGAGAACAAACAGCAGTTCACTTTACAAATAATGGAATGTGAGCCATTTTTGCCCTTACCTGGAATTAATTGGGTCACAATTTTGTCTCAAAGAGCAGATCTGGTCCTGAAGTCAAAGGTGTGAACACTGAGATAGACTCTTCCACAGAAATACATGATTCCAACATATAGTATCCATGGAATATCTGTAAGGCGGGGCTAAGGCTCTGTCCCTGGATCTCCTAGCTCACAGGCTCCCGCGGCTCTGCAGACATGGGATTTCCTCCAATACAATTTTATTTTTTTTACATGTCACCTATATTCTTAATTTACATTGAAATTTTCATAATCAGTGAAAGTATATTTTGATTGATGTTCTTTTTTGTCATTTTTAAATGATTGTATAATTAGACATTCTACTAACATGAGATTGTGGGATTCACTTTTTAAAAAAATACTGTCTCTGGAAGTGTGTATGGTATCAGGAGCTCAATGTGAACATTCTATGATGACCTCCGACCATGATGATGAGATTATGAATGAAGTTTTGACTTCTACTCAAACTGTCACTCAGCGCCAAAAGGTTCGTATTTGTGAACAGTTGGGACATGCTCAGCTGCATGTCCAAAGTCCTGAGAACGGGAAATCTGAGCTATTGGTATGAAAGTATGTTCATACAGATTTTTTTTTTTTTTTTTTTTTTTTTTTTTTTTTTTTTTTTTTTTTGTCGGTCGTGGGGCTTGAACTCTGGGCCTGGGCGTTGTCCCTCAGCTCTTCAGCTCAAGGCGAGCGCTCTACCACTTGAGCTACAGCGCCACTTCCGCATACAGATTTTTTGAATGCTGCTTTTATACATGAGACTGCTCATTGTTACTTAATCTATATTCCTCATCTTTTAAAAAATTCTGTAATGTTTTACTTATTTTTAAATGTGCAACAAAATTCCATTAAATTACTAAGTTTTATTTAAGGTTCTGAGATGAAACCATTTTTTAAAACATTTTTATAGGGCTGGGAAGGTGGCTCAATGGTAGAGTGCTTGCCTCACATACATGAAGCCCTGGGTTTGATTCCTCAATGCTGCACAAATACAAAAATCCAGAAGTGGTGCTGTGGCTCAGGTATTAGAGCACTAACCTTGAGATGAATTGCTGAGGGACAAAGCCCAGGCCCAGAGTCCATGCCCCACAATATATATACATATTTTTTTCTATTTAAAATATCATAGTTATTCCAGTGTAGTTTTTGTAAACATCTTGGAATAATAAATATAACAGGGGGCACCCCTTCACTGCCTTTATTAGACAAGGGGACTCATGACACAATATGTGGCATGAGTAGAGTGTCAAGCATGAACATAAAAGCCAAGAATTACAGCACCATGAGTTTAAAGCTAACTACCAACATAAACAAAAGGAAAGGTAAATATAGTGATAGAATTTCATGAAACCGAAATTATGCATCATCTTTTTATTTATGTTGATGTCCAAATAGAGAATGTTAGCAATGGAAATCCAGAAATTATAGATGGGTTTTCAGAGTGCAGTGAGAGAGAAAGAGAGTACTGATAATTTTGTCCCTTTGATTTGGAGGACCCTGGGGAAGTGGTCATAAGGAGTGATGTCATCAGGACAGTGAAGTGGACAGAGTGTAATGAAGGAAAAATAGCTTGTGTGGTTCTCAGTGAGTTAGGTACTGTGGCAGGGACTGGATCTCTATAAGGTGAAAGGATCCTTCACATTCATCCCAGGGGACCACACATAGGAAGGCAGGCACTGGAGAAAGATTATTATAAGGTTTATTAAAGAAGCCATATTTTCCTGGTTTATGGAGCACATGGCATCTGTCCCTATCCAGGTAGAAAGGGGGTCTGTGGCAGGAAGTGAGGTAGATGGGTGCTTAGATGGGTCTGGGCAGAGAGAGGGAGGGGGCAGCTGAATGGTGGGAACTTCAGGGTTGGGAGGAACTCAGGTCTGGGTGGGGCTGAGTACCATAGGACGGCATAATGCTTACATTCCCCAATTTGTTGTTTAATAAAAATAGGGGTACCAGGCCGGGGGTTATGGGTGGAGGTCGTTTCTCCTAGAGTGTCTTCCTGCTGTAAATGGGCAAAGTAGTAAGTAGTAAGGGGTTCCTGCTTTATTGCTTGGCCAAATAATGTCTCCAGTTGCCTGTAGTAACAGGATGGCCTTGACGTGTTCCCAGGTGGTGTGCTCGGTGGGGGCTGTTATCCTGTTAAAAGAGACTTTTCGAAAGATCAGGCAAAAATTGACAAGGTAACAAGTTAACAAGGTAACAAGTTAAACATTAACACAAATGGCATAAGAGAACACATATTGGCCACGGGCTGGAAAAGTTCCATTTGGAGCATAAGCCCAGTTGTGGCCCCTTAGAGAGGAGGAGAAATACTCAGGGCAGAAAGGCAGAAAGAGGGTGTATAAGGTCTTTTGGGAAATCAAGTAGCAGAGAACATGATGGACAGCTTGGGAGTACCAGTAAGAGGCTACTATAAATACAAATAGCAGGGAACAAAACAAGACCAGAACTTTCTGTCCACTAACAAGTTAGACAGGTATGGACATTAGGTGGGCAAGCAACTATTTCTCTTGATCTCCCTGCTCTGATTAATTTTGAAATGGCAAGCATAAATTAACTCCATTTAGGAAGTAATCTCCTCTTACTCCTCTCCATAGTTGTACATTTTCTGGACTAAATTTGTCCTGGGGGTTCTCAATGTCTGTTGCTGGGATAGGTTGTCCTCGTTGGGATTGACTGGGTTTGAACTCAATGTCTGGGCACTTTTCCTGACCAATTCTGCTCAAGGCAAATGCTCTACTACCTAAGAGTTCCTTGGAGGTGAGAGTCTCTTGAGCCATGTCTCTAGCCTGGCTCTTGGTTGATTAGCTGGGAAATAGAGTTTTAGACAGATTCTTTGTGCTCAGGATGGCTTTGAACTGTGGCAAAAGGAATCTTTGTCATAAAAGCTCTTTATATTTCCAATTTAAGAAACAAGGAGATAAATGAGATAGAGGTTAACTATAACTTGTTAATAATTGACTAACAATTGCTTGTCAGAATTTTGTAGTAAAACCTGGTAGATATTTTAAACTACAAGTGATTGACATTCTAAGTACTGTCCCTTGCTCTGGGCAGCCTGTTTAAAGTCATACAACATTTAACCTTTAACAAATGTACAGACCCTTTCTTGGGCTATAGCAGCATATCTTGTTTAACATTTTGGTTTGTAAATGCATTTGTCTGGTTGAGTGAGGAGTCTGATCTGTAGTGGTTACAAGGATGCTTACCCCTGTAGGCCTTTAGATAAATCTCATTAGGGACCTAATCTGAGGTCACAACCACTTTTCCTTAACTGATCAATTAATGTGGCTGGGCCAGCTCAAAAGTGATTGCCATTTAGGATTTTGAGCAGATACAGAGCGTTTGGGATTTCAATTATCCCTCATATTTTACAACTTTAGCTTTTGTAACCCAGTACCATATATATATGGTTTATGCAGCTGTTACGTATTTCCCATGCATAGGAGCAAACTGCATCTTGACGCACTTTGGTCACTTGATTATAAAGGGAGTTGATCAGTGCACAGGGGAGGAAACAGAGAATTAAAACCTTTGCCTTAGTTTACCAGTCATGGTCAGAGGTACAATATTTAATCTTAGCATAGATAGACATAAGAAATAACATAAATAACAGCCAACTTAATTACCAATATCATTGACTTTGGAAAGGAAATAATCTTTTCTAACTCCTTCCCCATGGCCTTTTAAAACTGCCTGTTTATTTATTTGGCTTATAGTCAGGTCACAAAGCAATTCCGATTAAATGACAGCTTCCACTGTCAAAGATTTTTAGCAAGCAGAATACTTGGTAACTTTGGAACCATTACTATTTACATATTTTACATATAGACAGACAGAAATGCTTGTGCACAGATTATAGAGCACACTTAAATGCTAAAATTGACCATTTAAAGTTTTTGGAATTTTAGCAGTAATACTTTGCCTAATCATGGTAGAGCCACATAGTCAGTTCAAAACAAAACACTGCCAAGAAGAAGAAACTTTTTATTAAACAGGAGTCAAGACATGAACAGGCATATAGCATCACATAATGTCCCCTATCCTGGTCAGGTAAGGGGGGGAAGTTTATATGACCCCAAAAAACATCCAAGGAAATTAATTGTGAAAGCCACCTTCACTCCCTCCCCGTCTTCACTGGGCTTCCCTCAGAGCACCTGGACCAATTCCCTCCACCCAGACACCCCTGTCATGTGACACCAGGCAGCCCACAAGGATCATTTTCGCCTGTATTTTACCCTGCCAAATATCTAGCACAGTCTTACCTCTTTCTGCTTACCTCTGTAATCTCATGGATATCTGTAAGTATTCTAGCTAGCTTTTGTCCATCACTTTTCCATGAGTCTAATTTTTAATTGCTACAGAATTAAATTTATCAAAACCATAACTTATAATTTGTTATAGGACTAGAAATTTGGAACTAGAAAAAGCAATATGCTCCTCTTGAGAAATTCACTTTCACCCTCCATAACAGTGAGAAAACACAGACTCTCCACAATATCCACACTAGTGTTTTATTACTCAGAAGAACAATAGCATTTTCTACAAGTGAAAAACTCACAACAGACTCATCAGTAGTAAATAGAAAACAGCATGTAGTAACATCATTTTGGCATTACTCATCCAAACCGAAATGCTTAAGAATCATGTCTTCATTTTTCCACCAAAGAAACTAGAAATGGAACTGTGATTCTAGTGCTAGAAGTTAGCCTTGAGAAAAAGTAGTTAAGGAAAGTTACTAAGCTTTGAGTTCCATCTACAAGACTTGTATCTACACACAAAGAAAATGTATTCCCAAATATGTATTCTTTCAGGTTTTCTGAATGTTTCATGAACTTGGGGATGAAAGATGATGAGACAGATTTTATTCTTGTGCACATTTTGTAATAAGCAAGCAGTATTATCTTCCAACCGACCTTCCATTAAAAAAATGAATTGGAATAGTAATAGTGTTATATATAGTGGAAGACTTTTAGAAACAGTGGAGAAATTGATGCTCTCATGTCCTTGGATTAAAGCATGATAGATAGTCCTTCCCCATCTATCACTACCAAACCACTCTGGATGATTTGAGTTCAATCTCAAAGGTCCAGAGCTCCTGTTTCTGAGAAGTGTTTATTAAATTTCCTTGAACATCCATTCCTCAATATAAAAGACACAAGTCAACAATTTCACTATCTTAATTCTTTGTCAAGCCTGGAAGTAATTGATACCCATCCCTTTGGTCCAACCCCTGAATAACATGAAGGGGCATCATCCCTACTCTACACAATGCGAGGATGAGAAATGTTGCCTCAGTGAGTGGTTTTCCCTTACACCTTGCTTAATTCTGCCATGAAGGATTTCTCTATACTTTACAGAGGTTTCTGCCAAAGGTTTCCCTATATTGGGTTTCTTTTTTTGTGTGAGTGCTCTAATGCTGGCTGAAGGTTCATTTCTGCTTGAAAGACGTCCTCTAATAGTCACTCGACATTCTGTCTTGTCTCTAGGTCTCTGAAATATGTAGAGAAACCTGTGAAACTTCTGGCTAAACATTTGTCTACATTTATTATACTCACATTTTCTCTCCTTATTATGTTCTTGGATGTACTGAAGACTGACTTCTATTAAAAATTGCATATTTGTTAGACCTGATAGTTTTCTTTTCTCCTATGTGATTCAGTTCTCTGATGAACACTGTGCTATGCTGTCGAAGTGGGATTTTCTACATTGGTATTATTCATACCTTGTCTTATGTGCTCTATGTGCTTATGTGCTCTATAAACACTCATCCATGCATGATTACTAAGTGAAGGACTTTTTTGATACTTGTTTCATTCATGTTTTTCTCCTGTGTGTTTCCTGATGAAAATTTATCTATGACTTCTTGAAAACTTTCCACATTTTTTTCATTCATAAGATTTTTCTCATGTGTGCATTCAATTTGGAACCATGAGGTATGCCTTCTGGCTAAAAGGCTGCACATTTGCTACATTCACAAGGCTTCTTTCAGGTTTTGGATCTATCATGCAAACTTATTTTCCATCCAGGTGAGGCTTTCCAAGTTATCACATTCCTAAGATTTCTCATGTGTGTGGATTATCTTATGCTTCCTGAGGTATGAACTCCGGATGAAGGACTTTCCACATTTGTTACATTCATAAGGTTTCTTTCCTGTGTGTGTTCTCTGATGAACAGTAAGGTGAAAATTCTGTCTGATATACTTTCCACATTTGTTACATTCATAAGGTTTCTCTCCTGTGTGTGTTCTTTGATGAACAGTAAAGTTTGACTTACAGGTGAAAGACATTTCACACACATTACATTCAAAAGGTTTCTCCCCTGTATGTTTTCTCTGATGGACAGTAAGGTGTGATTTTAATCCGAAATACTTTCCACATTTGTTACATTCATAAGGTTTCTCTCCTGTGTGTGTTCTCTGATGATCAGTAAGGTTTGACTTACAGGTGAAAGATTTTTCACACACATTACATTCAAAAGGTTTCTCCCCTGTATGTTTTCTCTGATGGAGAGTAAGGTGAAACTTTCTTCTGAAATACTTTCCATATTTGTTACATTCATAAGGTTTCTCTCCTGTGTGCGTTCTCTGATGAACTGTAAGGTCTGTCTTAGAGGTGAAAGACTTTTCACAAACATTACATTCATAAGGTTTCTCTCCTGTGTGTTTTCTCTGATGGACAGTAAGGTGTGATTTTAATCTGAAATACTTTCCACATTTTTTACATTCATAAGGTTTCTCTCCTGTGTGTGTTCTCTGATGAACAGCAAGGTGTGACTTACAGGTGAAAGACTTTTCACATTCATAAGGTTTCTATTCTGTATGGATTCTCTGATGAACAGTAAGGTTTGACTTCTGTCTGAAAGACTTTCCACATTTGTCACATTCATAAGATTTCTCTCCTGTGTGTATTCTCTGATGCAAAGTGATGTATGAGTTCATTCTAAATGATTTTCCACATTTGTTGCATTCATCAAACTTCTGTTCTTTGTCAGTTCTGTGATGCCTTCTGAGACCTGACTTTTGAGTGGAAAATTTCCTACATTCTTCGTATTCATAGGGTTGCTCTTCTGGTTTTGTTTTAGGTTGGTTAGAACTTAGTTCTGAATTCTTAGAGATAGATTTTGCACATTGCTTATACTCATCAGGATTCTCTGAATATTTCCTCTCAGGTTTTGTAAGGTGTAAATCCTTACTGAATGATTTCTCACATTCACTACTTGTATACAGATTCTCTCCTGTGTGTCTTTTCTGATGCATAGTGGCTGGAAACCTCCCTCCTTGACAAAGTTCTTGGTCAAGAAGAGCAGACTTATCATATTCTTCTCTATATTCGTTATGGGTAGAGGTGGGATCTCTGACACAAACCCAATTATGTGGAAAGAATATCATCTCTGAATTTAATATCTTCTCTCCTCCATATTCAAAATATGGACCATCATAATTTTCACTAAAACCGTCTGAATATCTAAGTGATTGTTTAACTACAGGAGAAAAACCAGGCATATATGCAGTGGGCATCTTACCAGGCTCACTGTAGTGAAGCATGTTCTGACACTGAATGAACTTGTCCGTCTTCATCCTTAAGGAGTTCTCATCATTCCTATTCAGATCTGGCTTCTGTTTTGAGTTCAAATTAGAAGTTGTCACTAATCTCATTCTTTGCTCTATTCTGTTAATATTTGTGATAGCTACATCATGCAGACATTCATCTGGACCTTCCTGGCAAGTCTTAATCACATGCTCCATTTTTGGAACATCTAAAATGAGTTATATAAAGAAGAAAAAAGCATAAATAAGATCCAAATACTCCTTAATGTAAAGGTAAAGACATTTTTTCCATCTTAACTGTTACATATTTTAAAGTATTAAAGTAGGAATTGATTTATGAGTAATAAATTTCTTTCACCACAATGTATTGATTAAGAAAGTAACACTCTTCCTTACACCTTTTTTTGTCGTGGGGCATGAACTCCAGTCATGGTGTTGTCCTTCAGCACTTCAGATAAATGCTAGCTCTCAACCACTTGAGCCAGAGCACCACTCCCAGTTATTTCTGTTTATGTGGTACTGAAGATTCGAACCCAGAGCGTTATTCATGCAAGGCAAACCCACTACCACTGAGCTACTATAGTCAAGAACTCTAATAACAACAGATGCTGGAGGGGATATGGACAGAAGGGAACACTACTGCATTGTTGGTGGGAGTGTAAACCACTCCCACCACTTTGGAAAATAGAATGGAGACTCCTCAAAAGACTCCATATAGAGCTTCCCCAAGGCCTAGCAATCCCACTTCTGGGCATTTACCCAAATGATCATAAACAAGACCATAATAAGGGTACCATTGTTTACCATAGCTAAGATAAGGAAACAACACAAATGCCCCTCAGTAAATGAATGGATCAAGAAAATGTGGTATATATACACAATGGAATTCCATGCATTCATTGGAAAGAATGATATGGCTCCATTTGTTAGGAAATGGAATGACTTGGAAAAATAATATTGAGTGAAGTAAGCCAGGGCCAAAGAAACATAGGTCCCATGGTTCCCCTTATTTGCAATAACTCGTATATGTCTGAGACAAGCAGAAACGGTCAATAAGTTGATGTTAGGCAAAACGAAACCCAAGATAAGGACTCAAATGATTTTTTTCTTTCTTGCTATTGTTTCTAGCATATATATCTATAGATATCTATCTATCTATCTATCTATCTATCTATCTATATACATATATATAAGATATTTCTTTTTTTCTTTATATGTCCCTCCCCCATGGTATAACCCCCGTTTTTACTGTATTTGATGTAGGTATAATTTGTGGAGGGGAAGGTGGACCTATTACAAGAATGAGATGTACAAGACGTTATGTCAAAAAATGAACATTACAACATTGGCTGGGGGTGGGGCTGGAGGGGAATGATGGGAAGGGATGTTAACGGGAAACAAAGGAGGAGGCAACAATGCTTGATAAGAAATGTACTCATTACCTTGCCCATGTAATTGTAACCCTTCTGTAAATTATTTTCTCTATAAAAAAAGAGTAACACTGACAGTTTATGATGGAAAATGTTTTTCTGTGTTTCAGGGTTTTCTTCTTTTTTATGTCAGAGGAATTATTTACACAAATTACTAAACTATTTACTGCTATCTTTTTAACCTGTATAATTTAATATGTAGCATTCTTCGTTTTTTTCCCCAAAAATTCTTTTGTTTAATCTTAGGGGAATAGATGCTTTTTATTGTTTTATTTTCTTAAAATAATTTATATATTGTGCTACTTTACTTCACAAACATTAGGAGAACAGTATTTTCTAACTTTGGAGATTATACCTTTTTTATACAAACCTTTTCCTTTAACCTGAGAATAAAGTTTTATAACCATATATCTTCAGTTATAAGTTCTCACTGTGAATTATTTTAAGTATCTTTAGAAATTTTAAATTTGTTTCCCTCCATCTTAGACAGAATCTCATCAGACTTTTAAACCCTCAGACTCATGAACTAAAGCCACATCAGCTCACCACCTAGTTAATCATTCTCTCTAGACTGAAAGCTTTGGTTCTGTATCCTGGCCTCTACTCTCCTTATCCTTATGAGAGGATAGCAGCCTTGGCATAGTCATTTGCTATACCTGCCTAGTCCTAGTTTCAAAGAAAACTAAATCTCATTTTTCACATTTCTAATTTTCGTTTTTCAAAATAATTTTCACAAAGAGAAAGAATTGCTAACTTTACCTTTACTTCCCTACACAGTTCAGTGTGCATCTACATGCATTTTTGATTCACAAGTCTAACACAAAGATGACCTAGTTCTCTGCTACACATGGGACTCATGGGAATTAAGAATATTATTGGTTTGTACATAGCAAGACGAATTTACCAATTTGGTTCTCGATCCAAGATCACTATGCAAGATGCTTTAACTCACCTGGGAAATTCTTGTCTGAGGCTTCTCTCATATATGACTGTTCATCTTGCTCCAGCTTGACAATCAATTGAGGTTTAGGACTACTGTGCCATGTTAATAAGAGTGAAGACCTATTGCTCATGCTGTGTCAAAATTGATTTAAGATTTCAGATATCCTGTTAACAAGGTTACTCCCAAATCTTCCTTCATTTCTCACTGGCTCCATGGCTGAATTTCCCCGAGGTTTGAATTAATTTTGCAGGTTGTGTGACTTGAATGCAATTTTTTTCAAGGTTAGCATTCTATTAGTTTGAGTCCTAGCTCCACTTCCAGTTTAAGAGTGGTTATCTTGAGATAAGAGTCTCATGGAGATTTCACTGGCATTTTTTGATTCAAACTGAAAGACTCAGATTTCAGACTCGTAAGAATTACAGACATGAACCACTGCATCTTAGTACTAGTTTTGGACTATAAATACTCCCTCTAATCTAGTGATTTACAGTTCATATTTACAATAATGATAAAAAGGTGTGTATGTATGTATGTATGTATGTATGTATGTATGTATGTATGTATGTATGTGCTTTCTACATTGTATATCTACCCACAATAATGACCTCAAGTTTGGGAAGACAGTCTTCTCTTTACAGAAGACAGTTTGGAACTTTTGTCAAACTGCTGATTTGGATTCTTGAACAATGAATATAAAATTGCCTCAGAATGTATATAATCTACCTGAAGCTTTCATTCAAAACAAATGACACTTCCCACAGACTGGAATCTTACTTCCAAATAGCATGAAAAGTTCGATAAATATTCACATATCTATTAATAACAAATCATTTTCTGGGCACCAGTGGTTCAAACCAGTAATCCTAGCTACTCATTAGGTTGAGATCTGAGGAATGCCATACAAAATCAGCCCTAGTAGGAAAGCTGTGAGATACTTATCTCCAATTTAACCACCAGAAAGCTTGAAGAAGTGCTGTTACTAAAGTGATACAGTGCTCACCTTGAACTGAAGAGCTGAGGCACTGTACCAACCCCCAGAGGTCATGCCCTACTTAACTTTTCAAGTTAATGTGATATTTTTGGCTCACCTAAGGACACCAGCATGCTATAGGTTTCCAGCATCACATCTCTATACAGGGTACTCTGAGAAATATCCAATTCCTGCCACTCCTCCCAGCTGAATTCCGCAGCCACATCATCAAATGACACCAGCTTCTGTAAGGGCACATTCTATCAATCCCTGAATCCTGGGAACACCAAAGCTAGAATTCCATTCTTCTACATGTATGCTTTTGTATTACAGAATGTGGTTGGAACTTTCTGTGTTATTTATAAAATGAGAGAAAATATAATCAAAGTAGACATATTTGCTTCCATAGTAACTGGGTAATTACACATACAAAGTTTTTCTAATACATAAGAACACATTTCTGGTTCCAGCAATAAAGACAAGAAAACAGTTCTAAGAAGCTAATAACCTAGCAAGACAACAATAAGTATAAGTAGGAGTCTGAAAGTGTGTGTTTAGCTTATTTTGGTAATATTTACTACATATCTGGGTAGCAATGAAGTAAATAATTATGTTTTCTGCATTTTCATATTCTGCCTCACTGACAATACTATTTAGATTTTCTATTAAATAGTGCTCTCATAAACAGTCACAACATGGTCATTACATACCATGCAATACATAACACATTAGTAGATCTATGAAAAGCACAACATCGAGGTGAGTGTTAAAAGGAGTAAAATTACTCAAAAAATAGTAAATGAATGATTTGGCTCTTATAAGTTTTGACTTAGTTCTCACAATAAAACATCTGATGTTAATCATTTTTGTTATTAAATTTCTAGATATAAAAGTATGGTCATTGATAGTCGTATGTTTCCTTCATATGTGAAAACGAACTGCCAGCATGGACGTTTGTGAATATTGACTACTTCCTACCACACCAAATACTTACTTATTACCATAAAATGTTTCTTAATCAGTTTTGCATTTTAATAGGCCTTAGTTGAAGGATGGATGTAAATAGATAAAGGCTTAAGGAACGCTCAAGATGATATCCAAAAATGTGAAATATGACCACGACAAGAGGGATAGAGAAAAAAACTATGAATTGGGAAATGATCTAAAAAATATAGAAGTTTTAAAAATAGGAATAAAATGTGGCACTAATTTGTTTTACAGTGTCTAAAAGGAATACAGCCATTCTTGACAATATCAGAGGTGAATGATCACTAACATACAAAAAGAAAATATATCTATAAAGTGTTGAAAGAAAATGGACTTCAAATCAAAATCCATTGGGCAATGGGCCTCTTCTAACAATATAGATTGATGGTATTCCTCGGGAAATATAATGCACCATTAAGACATCTTCATTTTAAGTCCTATTAAAATTATTCTGCAGGGCTGGGAAGGTGGCTGGCTCAGTGGTAGAGCACTTGCCTTGCATGCCTGAGGCCCAGGGTTCGATTCCTCAGCACCACATAAGCAAAAAAGACAAAAGCCAGAAGTGGCTCTGTGGCTCAAGTGGTAGAGCCCTAGCCTTGAGCTGAAGAGCTGAGGGACAGGTTCCAGGGCCAGAGTTCAGGCCCAACAATCAGACAAACAAATTATTCTGCATCAAGAGAAAAATAAAAATTGCTAACATGGATCTACACAGAGGACAAGATTATTAAGAAGGTAAATGTGTAGTTAAAGGAATGGTACATGTGTAGGTAAAAGAATGTATAGAAAACATTGAATGTAATTTCTCTTGTGAAAAGAAAACTTATAGTACCATATAAGTTTTGGATGCAAATTCAATATAGAAACACATAAGTGTTATAAAAACAAAGTTTGTGAATCCTGCATATGGATCAATTAATTTTGTACTTTCCTCGCAAATATGAGGGTCTGAGTTGAAAGAATTATTTCTACAAAAATTTAAAAGGAGAATAGAAAGGTTATAAATAGTTTATAAATTCCATTCAATTCCATTGAAAAGTAACTATATTATGCTATATGCTCCTACTATGATAATATTGTAAAGATTAATGTTCCTAGTAAAAATGCATCCAGCAAGTTAATTTCCTTTGTGTTCCTACCAAAGAATCCCACAGGGTAGAAAGTTCATTTTCTTGCAGTTCTATAGTATAACAATTTTCCTCCACATTTTACTTCTGCTGAAGCTCTATGCTTCAACCTGAGAATGGCTTTTGTTCTTTACATGAAATGTCTGGTTATTGATGTATGAAAAATATTAATAAGACCCTTTTTAAAAATCTTGCAGTCCTTTCATATTTTGAGTTGCACAAATTCAATGGAACATAGAAACAAATCTTTGAAAAAGTAGGGAACCTGTATTAAGCATGCAGTCTTATTTTTATCCTAAGAACAATGCAGTATAACAACTATTTACATCAGATTTAATTTGTAATTGGTATCAGAGGTAATTCACAGTGTACAGGAGATTGCCTGCAGCTTATATGAGAGGTGATTTACAGTGAATTTGAGGTGTGTGCAGAAGCAAAATAAGAAATAAATATCAGATGAGAGAAACAGATATTAAATAGTAAAATGTACATCGAAATAAGACCATATTTATATTGTAAAATATAGTAAATATATAAGGCACTGTCTGACATGAACAGAAGAAAGAAAACTTAATGAGCAATCCAAAGTCATGGATTAGAGAGAGAAATAAAAATTAAAAAATATATACAAAGATACCATGAGCAAAAGTTAATGATGAAAAACACAAATAGTGATAATATGTAGGAAATAATCACCAGCCCATAATATATGACTACAGATACAGATCATTGATGATGATAGACAGATTATACATTATGATAATAAAAATTTATGCTGAAAAGCAAAGTGTACAAAAACATGTTTAAAACACCATGCAGTTTTAATACTTTAATCTACCATTACTATTGTAGAACTAATATTCCTCTTACTAAATGATATTATATTAAACTTAAAAAACACAATGGTGTTACATTTATCAAGACACATATTCCAAGATTAATAGTAAATCAGAAGACAAATGGTGTAGAAAGCAATATGAAAAATTAAAGTTAAGTTATAAATACATGAAAATTAAAAGATATATTTGTAGTATTCTATGAGTGAAATAAACACAGGGAAATTACAATTGATCTCAAAGAAATGTATTCCTTCATTGTGATTTATAGAATATTAAATGTAGCTTCATTCTTATTTCACCTTTGAAATAAAAACAAATAGCTTGGGGCTGGGAATATGGCTAAGTGTTACAGGACTTGCCTGCCATGCATAAAGCTCTAGGTTCCATTCCTCAGCACTACATAAATAGAAAAATTAGGAAATGGCACTGTGGCTCAGGTGGTAGAGTTGTAGACTTGAGTAAATCAAGATCAGGAATGGTGCCCAGAACAGGCTCCAAATAATTCAAGCCCCAGGTTTCGCAAAAAAAAAGTTGAAATATATATGGTGTATTCACATGGATCTCTTCTGGAGAGTGGGGGAAAGCCAGAGAACTAGAAGGAAATGGGGTAAAAAGAGCATCTGTGCAGGTCATTAGGCACTGATGAAAGTAAGCTATACAAATCATGAGTCAAGATGGCAGGGAAACATTGGGAGAGAGTGAGGGTATAGAAGACACAGCGTGAAAGGAAATGTATACAATACCTGGCCCAAGAACTGGCAGTCTCCCCATACATCACCACTATAACAATAAATTCAATTAAATTTGAAATAATTTCTTCATGGAGTTGTGTGAGCATAAAGTTAATGAAGAAAATGTAGCACAGTTAGAAGAACAGCTACAATTAGTAGAAATAAAATAATCACTTAATTGAAACATGAAATACTGGAGCTTAGGTTGAATATTAATTTTAAATATGCTGTTAACAATAATCTAACTTTATTTAGTACCCAATTAACTGTTAATGATAAATATTCAGGTAAGTAATAACAAAACAAAACAAGTGCTTCTGGCTCAAGATGCTTATCCTACCCTAGCTACTAAGGAGGCTGGAAGCCAGACAACTGGGTGGACAACTCAAATTAAGCAGCTAATCAACAGATTGGAGGAGGTGTGGCTCAAGAGATAGTGCCAAAAAAGAAATTAAAGCCCAACTTAGGAAGTGGAAAAACCTACCATGCTCCCGGCATGGGAGGATCAACATTGTGAAAACGACAATACTTCCAAATGCTATCTACAAATTCAATGTGATACCTATCAATAGTCCAACCTCATTCTTCAATGAAATATTAAAAGCAAGCCAGAAATGTACATGGAACAATAAAAGACCCCAAATAGCAAAAATGATCCATACCAGAAAGAACAATGCTGGTAGTATATCACTACCAAATTTCAAACTGTACTTCAAAGCCATAGTAATCAAAACAGCTTGGTAATTGCACAAGAACAAACCTGAGGACCAATGGAATAGGACTGAAGTCCCAGAAATGAACACACAGCTAAACTTTGAGAAGGGAGCTAAAAAATAGAATGGAAGAAAGACAACTTCATCAGTAAATGGTGGTGGCAAAGTTGGTTCATTACCTGTAGAAAACTAAAGCTAGATCTGTATACATAACCCTGCACCAGAATCAATTCCAAAAGGATCAAAAACCTGACATTCAAAGCAAACACCCTAAAAAACATTACAGAAAAGAATAGGAGAAACTCTAGTGCTATTGGCACCAGCCAAAATTTTCTTAATAGAGACCCATAAACACAACAAGTCAAAGAAATGTTGGACAAATGGGATTGAATGAAACCGCAGAGCTTCTGCATAGCAAAGGACATTGCTAACAAGATCAATACAAAGCCCACAGATTGGGAGAAGATCTTCACTAGGCATAATGAACATGGGTCTCATATCTAAAATATACTTAGAACTCAAGAAATTAAATCCCAAACAACAAATCCTCAGAGAAACAACTGTCCAATAAATAAGTGGGCTAAAAACTTAAAAAGAATCTAAACTGAAGAGGAAATAAGAATGGCCAAAAGATATATTTTTAAAAAAAGGCTCAACTTATAAATATGTTACAAAGAATTACAAGAAAGAAAATACATCTAAATTCTTAATGGGGTTCATTTCGCCTAAAATCAAGTTATCTGACCCTTTCTGCTTGTCTGAGATATATACTAGTTATTGCAAATAAGGGAAACCATGGGACCTATGTTTCTTTGGGCCTTGCTTACTTCACTTAGTATATTTTTTCCAAGTCTTTCCATTTCTTAACAAATGAAGCAATTTCATTCTAAAAAAAAAAAGAAACACACACAAAAATCAAAAAAAGGCCCATCTTCTCTAGCCAAAAAGAAATGCAAATTAAGACAACCTTGAAATTCCACCTCACCCCAGATAGAATGGCTATAATCAAGAACACTAATAACAACAGATGCTGGAGGGGATGCGAACAGAAAAGGGAACCCAACTGCATTGTTGGTGGGAGTGTAAACTTGTTCAATCACTTTGGAAAGTAGTATGGAGGTTCCTCAAAAGACTCCACATAGTGCTCCCCTTTGACCCAGCAATCACACTTTAGGGTATTTACCCAAAGCTCACAAACAAGGGTATACTAAAGCTACCAGCACGCCTATGTTTATTTCAGCTTTATTTACCTTAGCTAAGATATGGAACCAACCTGGATGCCTCTCAGTAGATGAGTGAATCAACAAAATATTATATATATATATATATATATATCCATATATCCATAATATGTATTTATACATATATGTATTTATACACAAACACACACATACACATTGACACAATGCTTTTCTATGCCTCCTTCAGAAATAATGGCATCACCCCATTTATTAGGAAATGGAAAGACTTGGAAAAACTTGTAATAAGTGAAGTAAGCCAGGCCCAAAGAAACATAGGTCCCATGGTCTCCCTTATTTGAAATAACTAGTACACGTCTAGGACAAGCAGAAATGGTCAAAAGTTATGTACATATGACCATATAAGATGATATGAAGTGAAATGAGCCCTAAGACAGGAACCCAAGTGGTTTTTCTCTTTCTTACTATTGTCTGTATTGTACTTATAATGTACTATGTGATTTTTTTGTTCCTTTGGTATGGTTTTCCCCCACGGTATAACCCCTGTTTTCACTGTATTTTTTGTGGTGCCCTGCATCTTGTATATACATTTTTTCTAATTTGGGGATAGGAAGGAAAAAAAACCAAAATGCTTAAATAGGGATACAAGCTGACCCATTGTTACAATGAGATGAACAAGACACAGGTTGGGGACTGGGAAGGTGGATCAGTGGTAGATCGCTTGCCTTGCATGCATGAGGCACAGGGTTCGATTTCTCAGCACCACATAAGCAAAAAGAAAAAAAGCCGGAAGTGGAGCTGTGGCTTAAGTGGGAAGTGCTGAGGGACCACGCCTAGGCCCAGAGTTCAGGCCCCACAACAGGACCCCAAAACAAAAAAAAAGACACTAGGTTGAAAACGAACTTTACCATTTGAGTGAGGGAGGGTGGAAGGGTTTGCAGAGGTTAGGAGGAAAGAAATGGTAGAGGAAAAACAAAGGAGCAGGTAACAAAGCTCAATAGGAAATATAATCACATAACTGTAACCTCTCTGTAAACTATTTTACAATGCAAAAAGATTTTTTTTTAAAGAAAAAGTATTGCCAACAGTGAAGGAGGAAGCTGATAGGATGTGAGGCCTGGGAGTTCCTGTTCCAACACTAGCACAAGAAAGACACAGTGCAGAATGAGGTAGGTGTGTCCCATTAGTTTTGAATTTGGACACCAAGCATGCAACACAAAGGGTTAAGAAAACACAAAGGGGTAACACAAAGGGGTAAGAAAAATTTCAATTCAAAGAACTATGTCAGCAAAGGAAAATTGATCAGTAAAACAAACAAGTTCCAAGATACAGAATTTGAAAAATGGTGAGAGACAGATGTAGAGAAGGGGGACTGAAAGAGATGAAGACACAGGGAGGAAAATATTTTAAAAGTGGGAGAAAGAGAGAAATGATGAAAGCTTATGAGCAGGAAACAGAATGAAGAGAGTAAATAGAGAAAAAAATCTTGTGACGACACCTTAGGAAATACACAGAGGGCTTTCTAGGAGGACCACACACTATATCATCAAATATTATCAAGTTTTATGTAGTCAAAGACCAGGAAGCAGTCCCAGAAGGATGTATGGAGAGTAATTTAATTACATGTATCTTACTAAGTAATCTCTAACATTTGAAGGTGTGTGTGTGTGACCACACTATTTCAGAAACTCCCGTAAAACCTTTTTAACATAATTCAACATTAATCATAAGGAGGTGATCTCTGACAAGTTGTCAGCAAATGTCCACTGTACGTGACAAGTGACTCCCTCAATGACATTGAATCACAAAACAAGTGTGATTACTTTATCTCACATCAGAAAACTCCAAGCATGTCTGCCCTCAACTAAGACAGGTTGTAACATTTTATAATCTACTCATTCTAAAAACCATCTTTATCTTACTTAGGAACATGTTCTTGAAACTGAGTATTTTTTTCTGTTTTAAATCTTGGATATACTTAGCTTCCTAAAATGGAATGTGAAAAGTGAGAAATATAAAACAACTCACCAGATATCCTCTCATTCTTTCTTCCTGTTGCCAGTGAAGAGAAGATTCTGGAAGCATGGCTTAGAGAAAAGGCAATTGACATAGTCAGGAAAGAACCTGTGTGATTATGCCTCAGAGTTTCCTGCTCAAAACATTATACATGGAGTGAAAAAGCAAAAAGCCTTCTTATGGGAGAATAATCTTTGATGTCTCAAGTAGAGTATTAAATGCTCCACTGAAGATGACTCCACAGTCCATTAGTTGGTAGACAAACAGTATTCTAGGTTAATATACATACAGAATTCATAAAAACTAAGGTTCCTAAAAATAATTGAATAATTAAAACAAAAATCCGCAGCTTCAATACCACTAGTTATTAATGAAATACATTTAGGGTTGTATGAATTATTTTTCTATTCACCAAAATGTATCCTAGGACTCCATTGAGCTTTTGCACTCTAATCTTATTCATTTATACATTTAAACTCCATGGAGAGAATATAGGTTATAACTCAATACTTTTTCCCCAAAATTATACAAGAAAATATATACAATACATATTACTTGTATTATAATATTTCAGTAATGGTTTTCAAATGGCACATTTCCCTGCATCCAAATACTTGGAGAACCCTTGAGCAATAACTTGAAATTTGTCATTTAGCTTACTTTACTTAAACAGTAAAGATTATGTAAACACAGCTTTGAGAAGTCCCTAATGCTCACTTTCCTAAACAATCATATGAAGAATTGTGACCATTCTTCTGGAGATAAAGGGCTTAATAAAGATGTAACATGAAATATTAAGCATAGGAGTGACAGAACATCACAGCTAAAGAACCAGAAGATTTAAATCTTTTGTTGCATAAATAATACTAATAATACAGATAATACTAACACAAAATTCTAAACTGAGTACACCCCAAAATGCAGACTTATAAAAATAAAAAATAAATACCTATATGCTTTTTCTTATATTTATTGTTTGGCTTTAACACAGGAAATAATACTATCCAGAGGTTTTATTTTTTTTACACAACTACGTGGATTAGAAACTCTTAATATAAAATAACAAACTTTACAGTGATATGTATGAAATATGAAAACCTACTCTGTAAACTTCAGTTAGGTCATTTGTGCTAAGGAACAATATGAATCACTTAAAAGCAACATTTGCTCATTCATTTTGGATTGTTCCACATCACAAGAATGGTTTCTTACTTTTAAAAAGTAACAAAGAAATTTCTTTTTTTGGTGGGGGGGGTCCGGTCGTGGGGCCTGAACTCTGGGCCTGGGCGCTGTCCCTCAGCTCTTCAGCTCAAGGCTAGCGCTCTACCACTTGAGCCACAGCGCCACTTCCGGCTTTTTTCTTTTTGCTTAGGTTGTGCTGAGGAATCGAACCCAGGGCCTCGAGCATGCAAGGCAAGCGCTCTACCACTGAGCCACCTTCCCGGCCCCACAAAGAAATTTCTGTAGGCTATATATCCATATTCAAATACTCAAAACCACAATTGTTGTAGATTTCAGGGTGGGATATTTTCTTCTTGTTTTGGGATTTAGACTATCATCCTTTAAATTTCAGGTCTTCTATTTCATATTATTTTATTAAAAGCATAATCTATATTTAAGAGTTTATTTTGTAACTGGGTTGTAATCCTAGCTATGAAGATGTCTGAGATCTGAGCACCACAGATTGAAGCCAGCTGGGGCAGGAAAGTCTATGAGACACTGATGTCCAATAAACTACTAAAATACCTAGAAGTGGAGATATGGCTTAAGTGGTAGAACATTAGGCTGGAACAAAAGAAGATCAGGGTCAATGTCCAGTGCTTGAGCCCAAGAACCAGGTCTAGCACACAAAAAAGAGCATTTTATTGTATTTTATTTAAATTCTATTGAACAATTGTTTTGGAATACATATTTAGGCAGTCTCTCATTTTAAATGATGTAAAATAGGCTCATTAATGTAGTGGAGAAATTGTAACTTGTCAAGAACAGATAAAGTGGAGAACATCCATGTTAGTAAATTTTTAGGCTAGGAAAATCCATAGTAAGTGCAAAGGATAAAAAGGGATCAATATGTTTCACTAACATATTTTAAAGGAATGTCAAGCTTCATTGACTTCAATTCCCATGAAGATTTTCTTAAGTGAAATAATACTTCTTTGAGCAGATTGAGACAAAATGGAGAACAATACCTAAAACTTCATTATACGTTACATCTAAAAACCATACCACTTTGAGTAAGACACAGTAGTTTAATTTCCTTCTGTAACACTCCATGACAAATACTTTCTTAACTGCAGGTAAAAATGTATGCTATAAGGCTACTATCAATATTCCCACAGGTGAGACATTTGAGAGATCATGTACAAGAATTGATAGTGTGAACAGGCTGAATAAATTAGTAAGAACAGAGATAGATACTTTCAGTTGTGAAAATAATTCCTAATCCACAAACCACAGCCCCATGTCCCTTCTGAGAACTAGGTTCTGACTGATTCCTCAGGCAAGTTCATTTCCCCTCCTACTAGTTACTGTTAACCTTCCAACAGCACCAAGTGATTGGGAGTGTTAGAGGAAAGTGTACCACCTGAGTCTTGTGCTCTGGGGAGTAGAACCAATCTTTGCTTAAGGCAAGGAAACTGAAAACTTTTTGCCCTTCCTTTACCTTTCTGCCTCTGCTCTGTAGGGCTTGTCAGAGTTGACAAGGTATCCTCCTTCAAACATTGCTAGGCTTCATTGCTTAACAGAAAGAAAAAAAAAACAGGACCATCACACACTATTGTAATATCTCATGTAGACCTGTTCCTAGTAAAAAGGTCTTGTACAAACACGTGTTAACTAAAGCCAGGAGTACTAAGAAAGCTAACAATGAAGGAGAAGAGCAGAGACACCTCTAGGAGAAACAACACAGAAACCCAAAAAACAACTGCAATATAAATGGAGTCCTATCAGGCACACACCTCACAATCTTACTACAATTGTTATCATGCTCATCTTGCACCTGGGCAAAGATAATAAAGTCACATGTTTTAACAGCAGAATTTCACCATCATGGAAATATAAATGCACACTTTCTCCTATTCTGAGAACCACCCAACTTGCTGTCAGAATGTTGCAAGCCAGTTTCTGGCACGTGGATGCACAAGGGCTGTGGCAGCACAAACTCTTGAGCCCTGAACAAATCATTAGCCTCATGCTGGAGGAACATGTGGAGGACCAATTTTGCCTTGTGTTTTGCATCCAGCTCACAGTTCCTACCTGTTATTTGTTCTGCAGCCTGAGATCCCTTCAAGTTACACCTCCAAGCTCCACTGAAGAGAAAACTTCCAGCAGCAAGGCAATGGGAAAGAAACTGGAATTTGCAGGCTGGAAACACCCACAGTGGGTTGGGAGGCACATGCGCAGAAGGATCTTTGCCCTGCTTTAAAAAAAAAAAAAAGAATAAAAACCCTGCACTTTCAAAGTATCTGTGCTGCAAAATAGACTACAATTCCCACAATGCATCGTGCCACTCTGAGAGGAAGTAGGTTTCTGCCAGTGCTAGGCCCTTTGTCTTAGGGCTGCAGGGATGCATAGGGAGGTTTTCTCCAGCTTCTCATGAGCATAGGTGAGTTGTTTTTTTTTTAATGAAAATCACTGTGTGTCTCCTGAAACATTGTTAGACTATCTGAGAAATAGACAAGTATTGGAAGCATGAAATAAGTTGGCTTTTTAATTCTTAGATCTGCTAATGTAATTGAGGTTATGAGACTTTTGTTTCTGTTAGTGTTTAACAGATAAGTTCTGTTGAATGTAAATTATATCTGATTTCTTTACATTTTGGAATAGCTCTCTGTTCAATATAAAAAGGTATTCGCAGGCACTAAACTAAATCTTGGATCATTTTTCATGCTTTAATGTATACACTGCAATACAGTAGCAGAATTGCTAGATTATGCTACAGCATAATCCTTGCACCAATTAATTTTTTTAAAAAAATCTAACAATTTCCCAGAAATGCCCAAATTCCACTTTTGAAATCTTAAGTAGTTTTTGGCTGTTTCCAAATTTTTCCTTTCCTTTAAGGTTATTTACTTTTCATTTCTTTTCTTTGATGTTCATTGTTGCTCTTTATGGTGTTCCCATTATCTTTTCTTTAACAATTGGTTCAGCTAAATAGTGAAAAGCATCCTGTGGGTGGGAGGAGTGGTCTTAGAACAGGCACCTCACTAAAATTACTGTTCAAACTGATGGTGGTTTGGGGAGATCGGGGGAATGTGAGTGAGGTGCAAGTGTGAAGTGAAGGATAGGTCTCTGTGAAGCTTGATGGCTTGGCCCAAACCAGTGTGTTTTTGTCTTTCTGTTTGCATGCCCTATTCCAGTGTGAATTCCTGCCTCTTCTATGATCCTAAAAGTTCCTCTCAGTCACTCTAAGCTACCTCATATTGTCTTCCCAGGTGTTACCCATTAGACTTTGGAATAAATCTTTGTTATCCCAGGTCCTGAGTGTGGAAAGTGTAAGGTCCGCTCCTGGATGGCGAGCAGACTCCACCCTCCTCGCAGCAAAGTCTCCACCCAGTACCTGCATTACCTAGGCAACTGGGACACCTGGAAGAGGTCACATCTGCATCCGCTGAGGTCACATCTGAATTTGATGTGGCCACACCTTTCCCCACCCATACCCTACATAAGGGCTAGCCCAGGCCCAGACTCTCCCTTTTTTTTCTCTCTGTTCATTTCTAGCTCTTGCTGCTCTTTTCTTGCTCTCTTAGCGCTCAGGGACAGTGCCCAGGCCTTGAGTTCAAATCTTGAATACCAACTGGGACAAGCCATCCCAGCAACGAGCACCTAGACTCAGCCAGTCTAGGGAACAAGGGAACGTGGAAAGGAGTAAGAGGAGATGATGTCACATCAGCTACTTTGTGCCTGCCCTTTCAAAATTAACCTGAGCCGGGAGGTCAGTAGAAGTAAGAAGCCTGCCCATCCAATGTCTATACCTGTCTACCTATTAACTGAACAGGAATTTATATTCTTGCCTTTGTCACCTGAATTCTCTACCTAGTCGCCAGATGTCAGAAGTAACTAGGGACATTTCTACCAACATTTTCAGCCCCAAGTCCTTCCTCTTGCCATTTATTTGCTCTCTAGTATTTTTTTTTCCAGCCCCTCAATGCTCATGAGACTTCTCCAGATTTCATCTAAGGACTCACGCAACCAAGGGACAGCTGCTGTTCACTGCCTTCTCTGGGAGGAGACCAAATTCCAGCCTTTTACCCCTATTGTCGACTCCCCTTGTCAGCAGGAAGTAGCCAGAGAGAATCCTCACCCTATTTCATGATTATTAAAAGGCTGGAATGTAAGGTCCACTCCTGGATGGCGAGCAGACTCCACCCTCCTTGCAGCAAAGTCTCCACCCAGTACCTGCATTACCTAGGCAACTGGGACACCTGGAAGAGGTCACATCTGCATCCGCTGAGGTCACATCTGAATTTGATGTGGCCACACCTTTCCCCACCCATACCCTACATAAGGGCTAGCCCAGGCCCAGACTCTCCCTTTTTTTTCTTTCTGTTCGTTTCTAGCTCTTGCTGCTCTTTTCTTGCTCTCTTGCTCTCTCTCTTTCCCAGCCACGTGGAGTGCCAACCTTGCCTGGTCCCAGCAGGTCAACCCCTTACCTGAATACCACGTGCCTGGTGCAGTTCTTACTCTGCTACCTCTTTTTTAAAAAACCTAACAGAAAGAGTCATGGTCACTTCTAGAAATTAGGCTTGTGTCCTGACCTCTGGCATTTGCCACAGTCAGGAATAATCAGGCATCATTTGGGACAACACAGTTCCTTTACTGATAATGCAGCATCACCAGATGTAGCGACCGTCTACTCGACCAGCGAGAAAGAACGACCACCACACCAGGAGTCTTCTCAGATCACGCTTTATTGTAGAGCCTTTTAGTTGTAGGAGAGCTTGGGCGCGAGAGTGCGTGCACCCGAAACATAGCCGCTTATATAGGGAAATAGGAACGCGGGTCGGTCTATTGTTGGTTGCCTGCCTTTCACCGTCACCAGGTGTCATGGGATAGGCTGGGGACTCTACCTGGCTCGCACACACGCACAGCCCAGGCGTACCGCCAAGCACCGTCTAATATGGGGTGGTTACCTCAAAGCTGCAAGGGAGTGGGCGGAGTCTCGCCCCGGCTCCCTACAACCAGAGAATTCCTAACTTCCTTAGCTCCCTAGGAGCTCTTCTCAAAATAAATGTGTAGGCCTAATCTTTCCAGGCCCAGTGATACAACTATAGTCCAGCAACTTCTAAGCCTGAGCAGGGAGGATCATTCAAGCTCAGGAGATGAAGACCATTCTAGGTAACATAGAAAGATTGATTTTCAAAGAAACACAAGTGTAGCAGTTCTTTACCAGAGGTTCTGGGTTTGATCCCCAATACTAGGAAAATAAAACTAGCCTAATGCACACTATTTTTAAACTAATAATAAATCTCTTTTAATACTGAGTGCACAATTTCCCATTTTTCTTTCTAATCACTAAGCATGAAACTGAAAATTTATAAAACTGCTAAATGACTGCAGAGGAAGAACATGCTTAGGTTCCTAGCTCTGTGAAGATCTGTGAGAGTAGAAAGCAATTTTAGGGCATTTCTTACCTCATTCCAATGACATCAAAGACATGTTGCTAGTGCTCATTGATTTGCTAAGCTGGTCATCCATCTTGACATTGGTCATATTGCTGTTGGCCTTAGCAACTGCTACCCCATTTTCTTCAACTGGAACTTGATTGCACTGAGCAGGATTGTTTCAGTCATGCAGTCCTGGAAGAGGAATTAAAAACAGGAAGCTCCATTATTTACCCCAATTCCTTCTATTTTTTTTTTCAATTCCAGTCCCGCAAATGCACTTTTTCTTTACCAACAAATAGGTCCATGCCTCTTAATGATTTTTGTAATTGAAAAATTCTCAACATCCTATGATTTAACACAATTTTATAGGGAAAGGCTAAAAATTGAAGAAAGACCCTATAAGCATATTTGCAATGTGTGTTAGTTGTTACTTTCTTAATGCAATAGCCTCTCTAATTTCTCTCCATCCTAAATTAGTTGAGACCCTACAAATGGATGGAACTGAGATAAGAACATCTGTCTTGTTATTTATATTACATCTGGGGCCTATTGACAGCAAAAGGTACTTTGTTAAACTATTAACATTCACTGCATAGATAGTGAAGCAAAAAAAGATTTTTTGTTACATAAATAACATCCCCAAGTTTTTCAGAGAGAAGCAAAAATACCAAATATAGAACCAAGAATAATTGCTGACAGTGCTGATATGTCAGAGAAACTATTCACAACAAGGTGAACTGTGTTTTTAGTTTATGACTGAACTAAATTCCTTTCTTTTTAGTCCCCTTCTTTGTAGAGATTTTCATTTCCTTGGTTTTCAATCCCAAATAATTTAATAATTTTACTGATATCCCTTCTTTGAAAATGGATCTCACCTCTTGTGTGTTCTTGTTTTAAGGCCCTGATATAAGTCTTGGGTTCTTTTCCATCATAGCTTCTTCTGAGATGAGCTTAGTCAGAAGCGCTAACACTTGTGCAAAAGATCTAATAAGTTTACCGGTTTTACAAAGGAATCTGGGTGGATTCAATTGACTGGGTGGGTTTGTACTGATTTATATATAGCATTGATTTTATATTTTAAATTAGGTAAATGTTATCTTACTACTTAAACCAAAGCAATATATGTGTGTGTGTTTGTATACATAAATGTGTGTCTCTATGCCTGACTGTCTTTGATATAACTGCAAACTTTTCATTTTAAAACTATATCAAACTCAAGAATAGTAATTTGTATAGCTGGTATTTTAAATAAAGAAGGCAGATGTTTTTTGCCTCAGATCATCAGTATTTATTGAGCATTTACATTGTACTGGCACAATAGAACATACAGAAAATATTGCCCCTGCTCTAGAGGATCTTACATTTTATGAGAAAAAACATATGCACCTTTTCAAATGGCATTTTTGTTTGCTGTTTTCTGTAAAGTACCAAGGAAATATTCTGTAGGATGAGATTTAGGTATAACAGCCTCATCATTATTGCTAGAAGAAAGATTTAATGGCAAAAATGACAGACAGGCCATTTGGGATAGAGTTTATAAGAGATACACAATCTCATCAACTAAGGTAAGATGTGCTGCAGTGGAGGATGTTGGAAACAATTTGTGGAATGCAAGCAAAGTAACAAAGGATCATAGAGAGTATGTAGAGCCAGAAAGATCATGTGGCCATTTCCAAAGTACACAGCCACCAAGACAAATGACAAGGCAGAAGACAAAAAAAATAAGGAAATCCTATGTACCTGACAAACAGAATGACCAAAATCGAAGGCAAACTGTACCAAGAAATTCTGAAAAACCAAAACTGATTAGGAAGCATAGAATTTACAATTAATGCTATCCAATGTCATATGGGCCAAGAACTACGTGGCTTTTAATTCAGAAATTGCCATCTGCCAAAATTAACATATTAGTTTTCCAATCAATTTTCCACCCCAAAGGAGAAAAAAAAACACTTTTGTTTTTGAGGTGAGGGTAGAATGGGGAGTATTGGAAGTGGTTGGTAGTTAGATTAGGATTTTTGTTGTTATGATAAACTTTGCACTTTAACTCAGTAAATTGCCTGCGAAAAGGGACTAAAGAACAATTTTCTAATAATGTACAATTTCCTTAGAGGAGATTTAAACTCAAAAGAATGATTTACATGAAATATAGTAGAGAAAGTAGTTGAAAAGTCCATTCAAAAATGATTTATTCCACTTTCATGAACTTAATACATGTGTTCTTAACAATTATGCTTAGATGGTTCATGAAAATTTCAAAAGACATTAAATAAAGCAGGCCATCATCTTATTTCTCTGGTAACTAGTTTATTTTACAGCATATGTGTTTGAGGCACATAGCAAAATAGAAAAAAAAATCACAGAAGGAAAAAGAATCTAAAAACAAGTTAAATACATAGGGTTTTTTTGTGTATGGCTGTGCTTAATACACATGAATAGTGAATACCAAGCAGTTCATTTTTACTACACCTTTACTTTTATACCACTTCTTAGGTTGTCTATAACATTGAAATACAAATAAAATTTGTAGCAAAAATAATTTGAGCAAACAGCAGGTAACTTCACAAATTATGGAATGTGAACCGTTTCTGCCTCTATCCAGAGTTAATTGCGTCACAACTTTGTCTTAAAGAAAACTTCTGGTGCTGTAGTCAAAGGTGTGCTCACTGAAATAGACTCTTCCACAGAAATACATGATTCCAAATTGGAATAGCCATGGAATATCTATTTGAGTCACAGCCCTAGAATGCTCCAAAACTTTATAATACACAACGATCACTACACCTGTGACTGGAACCAATTTTCCCTCTTATTCTACACGAGTACAAACTAATATGTAGGAAGATTTCTTCGTTTAGACGTGGAATCAGTTTTAACACTGGCCCTTGTGAAGTCACCATGAACCAAAGCACATGCCAAACATTTATAACTTGTTTAAAAATTCCACATCGTCATACTGGCCATCTCATGATGAAAACAGATAACTCACTAAATGTTAACATGCTCTATTCTCCTAATATGAAACAAAGAAACAAAAAACACATGGGAAATACAGAAATTAAAAAAGAAGTAACATAACCCACATAAAGTATAAAGTTCTCAGCAATGACTTCATCAAAAGCTGTCTTTTCAAGAAAGGAATCTTCCTCTGGGGAGTTCAGAATCTCATATAGAACAATGAGAAGTTAAGGGCCAGACACATTCTGTTAGGGTGCATGGGATGAATTTCCTTTTTGCTAACCTCAAAATCTTCTTGGTATGCTTGGAATGACTAACTCACAATCCCTTTCTTGTCATCACCAGCAGCAACCTCAGCCATGATGTGGTAGCAGTCTTTCTTCATTTTCAAATAGAGGACTTTGCTCTCTGCTTGTGGAGCATTAGGGATCAAGAACTTTTCCAAAACAGACATTATATCATTGCAGATATCTCTTATCTTGTTCTCAATTCTTCCTGTGTTCTCACACGATCTGCTGATTTTTCTCAGCACCTTCTGTCTTTTGCTCAACACTTGAAATTACTCTCCAAGATGACCTATGGGTTCAAGTAAGCAGCTGAATGAATATTCCTTTCTTCATTAGGTAATTCAGCTTCTTGCTCAGTTACAGACTTGATGCAGGCTTCCATGTCACCATATCGCTCAGCCTGCTTGGCCACTTCAGCCTTCTGCACCATCTCATTTCTATCCATGACTGGATGCTCTGTGTCCTGAATTGGTGGTGGAGGAAAGACAGGAGGTAATTGGTCTCTGGATGGTGGCAGAAGCAGCGGTGAGACTGAGAGTCTGTCCCTGGATCTCACAGCTCACAGGCTCCAGCACCTTTGTAGACATGGGTCTTCTTCAAATCCAATTTTATGTTTTTCCATGTGACCAATATCCTTAATTCGCCCTGAAAATTTCACAATCAGTTAAAGTACATTTTGCTCACTGCTCATTTTTTGTCATGTTAAAATGACTTCATATCCAGACATTGTAGTGACGTGTGATTGTGGGTTTTATTTTTGGAAAAAATATGGCCTATGGCAGTGTGTATGGTGCCAGGTGTTCAATGTGCACATTCTATGATGACCTCGCACAATGATGATATGATGAAGGAAATCTTGCCTTCTACTCCAACTGTCACTCAGAGCAAAGAGGTTCACAATTATGAACATTTGGGACATGGTCAAGTTCCTGTCTAAAGTCCTGAGAAATGGGAAATCTGAGCTATTGGTATGGAGCTACCTTCATACAGAGTTTCTGCATGCTACATTTACACATGAGACTGCTCAATGTTACTTAATCAATATTCCTCATCTTAAAAAAAATTATGCTATATTTTACTTTTGTTTAAACGTGCAAGAAAATTCCATTAAATTACTGTTTTTATTTTAATTTCTGCAATGAAATCACTTTTTAAAACATTTTTCTATGGCTTAGAATGTGGTTCTTTGGTAGAGTGCTTGTCTCAATTGCATGAGGCCATGCGTTTGATTCCTCAGCATCACATGAACAGAAAAAGCCATAAACAGTACTGTGGATCAAATAATAGAGCACTAGCCTTGAGCTGAACAGCTGAAGGACAGCACTCAGGCCCAGAGTTCATGCCCCACAATCTAGAAAAATATATATACATATTTTTAATTTAAAATATCATAGTTTTTCCAATGTACTTTTTATAAACATCTTGGAAGAGAAAATATAACAGGGGGCACACCTTTATTGCCTTTATCAGATTAGGGGACTCGTGATACAAAATAGAACAATGTCAGAATCAGATGTGTGGCATAAGGAGTAGAGCTTGAACATAAAAGCCAAAAGTTTAAAACACCAAGTGTTTAAAGCTAACTACAACATAAACAAAAGCAAAGGTAAATATAGTAATAGAATTTCATGAAACAGAAATAATGCATCATATTTATATTTGTGTTGAGGTCCACATAGGGAATGATAGACATGGAAATCCAGAAATTTTAGATGGGTTTTCAGAGTACAATGAGAGAGAAAGAGAGTACTGATAATTTTGTCCCTGTGATTTGGAGGATCCTGGGGTTGTGATCACAAGAAGTGTCATCAGGAGAGTAATGTGGATAGTGGATGATGAAGGGAAAATAACTTGTGTGGTTCTCAGTGAGTTAGGGACTGTGGCAGAGACTGGGTATCTACAAGGTGAAAGGATCCTTCACATTCATCCCAGGGGACCACACAGAGGAAGGCAGGCACAGGAGAAAGATTATTATAAGTTTTATTAAAGAAGCCATAATGTCCTGGGAGAGGGAGCACATGGCGTTTTTCCCTATCCAGAATAGCAGGAGGATCTGGGGGCAGGAAGTGAGATAGGTGCATGCTCAGGTGGGTCTGGGCAGAGAGAGGGAGGGGGCAGCTGTATGCTGGAACCTCACAGCTGGAAGGAGCCCAGGTCTGTATGGAGCTGAAGACCAACAGTAGGCCTAATGCTTACATTCCCCAATTTGCTTATTCAAATACATAAGGGAACCAGCCAGGTGATGTGGAGCTCGTGTCTTCTGGAGCTCCTTCCTGCTGTAAAGGGGCAAAGTAGTCAGGGATCCCTGCTTTATTGCCCGGCCGGTTACCATCCAAGAACCATCTGCTTGATTGGTTCGTAAAGGTCATCTTTTTTCCATGAAAATAGTTAGAGCACTTGGCTTGCATGCTCAAGGCCCTGGGTTCGATTCCTCAGCACCACATAAGAAAAAAGCCGGAAGTGGCTCTATGACTTAAGTGGTAGAGTGCAAGCCTTGAGCTGAAGAGCTGAGGGACAGCACCCAGGCCCAGAGTTCAGGCCCCACGACCAGACCAAAAAAAAAAAAAAAGTTGCTGTTCACGCAAAAATTGCTCTTAGGAGCCCAAGAGAAAAATAAGCCAGGAAGGTTTGATTACCAGAAGAGACATAGCATGGTACCTGGCTCCTGGCATCCTGGAGGGGGGAGATCAGACTTTTATAACGTTAGGATTAGAGTAGCCTGAAGAAGTAGCAGAGATATTTAAAGATGCCACAGTCAAAAGGTGTCATGGGCTCTTTTGGCTACTTCCTGCTGGGGAGGTGAAGGAGTCACTGGAGCTAGGGATATTAGGGTCCAGTAGGGCAATGTAAATGATGTCTTCAGTTGCATGTAGTAACAGGATAGCCATGACTTGCGCCCAGGTGGTGTCCTGAGTGGGGGCTGTTATCCTGTTAAAGGAGACTTTTGGATAGATCAGGCAAAAAGATGACAAGGTACCAAGGTCAGTTTATATGAATGGCATAGAAGAACACACATTAGCCATGGGCCAGAAAAGTTATATTTGAAGCATAAGCCCCTATTCAGGGAAGTAGGGAGAAAGGGGGTGTCTAGTGTCTTTTGTACAACTAGGTAGGGGAGAAGATAATTGACTAGTTGGGAATACCATTCAGAGGCTACTATAAATACAAATAGCAAGTAACAAAAACAAGACTGGAACTTTCTGTCCAGGTATGGACATTAGGTGGGCAAGCAACTATTTCTCTTGTTCTCCCAGCTCTGATTAATTTTGAAAGGGCAAGCCTAAAGTGACTCCATTTAGGAAGTCATCTCCTCTTACTTCTCTCCATGGTCTTCCATTGTCAGAACTAATTTTGTCCAAGATGGTGTGGAGGGGGAGTGGAGAGTGTGTCTCAGTGTCTGTTGCTGGGAGAACTTGTCCTAGTTGGCATTGACTGGGTTTGAACTCAAGGTCTGGGCACTCTCCCTGAGCACTTCTGAAAGGCTAGTGCTCTACTCTAAGAGAGTTCCTTGGAGGTGAGATTCCTTGAGCCATGCCTCCACACTGGTGCCTGGCTGATTACCTGGGAAATTGAGTTTTGGAGAGATTCTTTGTGCTCAGGATGGCTTTGAACTGTGGCAAAAGCAGTCTTTGTCACAAAAGCCCTTTTTATTTCCCATAAAAGCAACGAGGAAATCAATGAGATTGAGGTTACCTATAACTTGTAAGCAACTGACTAACAATTACTTGCCAAAGTTTTGTAGTAAATTCCAGTAGATGTTTTTAAACTGTATCTAATTGGCATTCTAAGTACCACTCCTTGCATCCGGGCAGCCAGTTTAAAGTCACTTATATAGAACATTTAAACTTTAACAGATGTACAGACCCTTGTTTATCATTTTGGTTTGTAGAAACTTTTTTCTGGCTGGATGAAGAGCCTGATCTGTAGTAGTTGCAGCAATGTCTGCTCTGTAGTCAGTTAGATCTCAATGGGGACCTAATCTCAGATCCAAAACTTTCTTTCCTTAACAGATGAATTAATGTGGCTGAGCCAGCTCAGAACTCACTGCCAGTTTGGTACTTTGAGCTGATACAGTGGAGTTGGGAATTACATTATCTCTCATATTTTACAACTTTAACTTTTACTACACAGTACTGTAGATGACTGGGAAGTCCATGCTGAGTTAGACAGACATGGACATTAAGCATGCCTACCTTCCTATCTTCCTACCTGCCTATTTTCCCATGGCCTCCAGACTCTGATCAAGCTTTGAAGAAACAAGCATAAGTGACTCCAGGATCTGATACCATGTCTGCCATCCAACAAACAGTGTCTTACTGCCTCTGCATGTTCCAACATTTTCAGGGTTCCAGGAATGCCTTTCTCTATGCTGGGATAAATGAATCTTTGGCAGTTTCCTTGTTCAGTTGGTGGACTTGAACTCAGGGTTGAGCATTGTCCCTCAGATCTCCAGATCAAGGCTAGTACTTTGCCACTTTGAACTCTAAACCAACTCCACTTTTGAACACTCTCCTGGCAGATTAGAGATGACCATCTCACAGGTTCCTTTCTCTGCTCAGCCTGGCTTGACACCAGTTTTCAGATCAATAAATCTTTACTTGTGGGCATATTTACTCCAACTAAAAGCAAAAAGATGGTCATTGGAAGTGGATTTATAAGCATGGTCTTACCTTGAACTTATTAAGGGCCAACACTACATGTGACAAACTTGTCCTCTGTCCTTTATTGTGTTCCTTTTGGAAACTGCTATAAAAAACCTATAATGGCAAAGTAGGTTAAACAATCATTTTGGTGATCCTAATTGATCTCTTTTACTTTCAAATAAACTTTAGGATAATTTTCCCTTTTAAACTTTTCGTTGTCTGGGAAGCCTGCCACTACCCACAACTTACCAAATTTTTCACAAAAGGTAGGCCATTTTTAATCCCTTTTTAAAAGTCAGTTTAATTTGCATTTAAATGCTTCATTGAAACATCCCTTACCTCTTGGCTGAAAGTTTAAACATAGTCTATGTACCTACGTATGCATTAGACAGTCACAAGGATCATTTTTACCTGTATTTTACCCTTCAAAATATCTAGCAGAGTCCTGTTTTTGCTTATCTCTAAAATCCCATACATATCTGTAAGTATTCTGCAAGCTCTTGTTCCTCATTTTTTTGAAAGTCTAGCTTTTGTAATTGCTGCAGAATTAAATTTAGCAAAACCGTAATGTAATTGTGATTTTTTACAGTCATTTTCATGAAACTGGAAAAAGCAATATTATTGAGGGAAGAGAGATATTCATCCTCCTGAGAAATTCACTTTCAGCCTCCATAACAGTGAGAAAACACAGGCTCTCCGCATTATCCACACTAGTGTTTTATTATAACTCACTCAGAGCAACATCATAATGGACTAAAAGTGAATCAGTCACAATTGCTGCATCAGCAGTAATTAATTAAATATAAAAAGAAAGTACTAAAGTCATTTTGGGGTTACTCATACAAAGCCAAATGCTTATGAATCATGTTTTCATTTCACCACCAGAGAAAATAGAAATGTAGCTGTGATTCAAGTGGTAGAATTTAGCCTTGAGCAAAAGTACTTAAGGAGAGTGGCTAGGCTTTGAGATCAACCTACAGACTTCTACCCACACACAATGAAAATGTATTCCCAAATATGTGTTCTTTTATATCTGAATATTTCATGAACTTGGGGATGAAAGATGATGAGACAGATTTTACTCCTGTACACATTTTGTAATAAACAAGGAGTGTTATCTTCCAACAGATATGCCATTCAAAAACTGAAATGGAATAGTAATAATGTTGTAATGCATGGACCACACATATAGTAGAAGACTTTTGGGGAGCAGTAGAGTAGCCATTGCTCTCATGTCCTTGGCTTCAAGCATGATAGTCTTTCTTTATCTATCACTATCAAAACACTTTGCATGATCTCAGTCAAATCTCAAAGGTCTAGAGTTCTTATTTCTGAGAAGAGTTCATTAAATTTCCTCCAACAGCCATTCCATAATATAAAAGACACACGTCAACAGCTTCACTATCTTAATTATTTGTCAAGCCTGGAAGTAATTGATACCTATCACTTTTGTCCAGTCTTTGAATATGAAGGCACATCATCCCTACGCAATAAAATGAGAGGATGGGAAATGTTGGCTCAGTGGGTGGTTTTCCATTACACCTAGTTTAATTCTGCCATAAAGGGTTGCTCTATAAATCACAGAGGTTTCTGCCAAAGGTTTACCCATGTTGGGTTTCATTATGTGTGAGTGCTCCAATGCTGACTGAAGGGTGATTTCTGCTTGAAAGACATCCTCTAATGTTCACTAGACATTCTGTCATTTTGCCAGGGCTCTGAAACCTGTAGAGACATAACTTCTGTCTAAATATTTGTCTACATTTATTATATTCACTTTTTATCTCCTGTTTATATTCTTGGATGCAATGAGGACTATAAACTTGGATGCAATGAGTCTATAAACACTCATCCATGCATGACTTCTTAGTGAAGGACATTTTTTTTTTGGTCAGTCGTGGGGCTTGAACTCTGGGCCTGGGCACTGTCCCTCAGCTCTTCAGCTCAAGGCGAGCACTCTACCACTTGAGCTACGGTGCCACTTCTGGTTTTCTGGTGGTTTATTGGAGATAGGAGTCTCATGGTCTCTCTTGCCCGGGCTGGCTTTGAACCGCGATCCTCAGATCTCAGCCTCCTGAGTAGCTAGGATTACAGGTGTGAGCCACCAGTGCCCGGCTCCTAGTGAAGGACATTTTTGAAACTTTTTACATTCATAAAGTTTCTCTCCTGTGTGTTTGCTGATGAAAATTTAAGTATAATTTCTTTTCAAAAAAATTCCACATATTTTATTCATAAGTTTTTTCTATGTGTGCATTCAATGTTGAACACTGAGGTATGCCTTGTGTGTGAAAGACTGCACATTTGCTATAATCACAAGTCTTATATCCTGTTTGGGTTCTCTAATCCAAGCTGATTTTTCTTCCAGGTGATTTTCCATATTTATAAAATTCCTAAGGTTTCTCATCTGTGTGGATTCTTTTATGCCTGCTGATCTGTGAACTCCGTGTGAAGGACTTGCCACACTTGTTATATTCATATGGTTCTCTCCTGTGTGTGTACTCTGATGAACAGTAAGGTCTGATTTCTGGGTCAAAGTCTTTGCACACACATTACATTTTTAAGGTTTCTCTCCTGTGTGTGTTCTCTGATGATGACAAAGGTGTGTCCTCTGAGTAAAACACTTTCCACATTTGTTACATTCATAAGGTGTTTCTCATGTGTGTATTCTCTTATGGACAGTAAGGTGTAACTTACATCTGAAATACTTTCCACATTTGTTACATTCATAAGGTTTCTCTCCTGTGTGTGTTCTCTGCTGGGCAGTAAGTTGTGACTTGTATCTGTAGTACTTTCCACATTTTTTACATTCATATAGTTTCTCTCCTTTGTTTGTTCTCTGATGAAGAGTAAGGTCTGATTTTTGGGTGAAAGACTTTGAACACACATTACATTCATTAGGTTTCTCTCTGGTGTGTGTTCTCTGATGGACAGTAAGCTTTGACTTACATCTGAAATACTTTCCACATTTATTACATTCATAAGGTTTCTGTTCTGTGTGAGTTCTCTGATGCTTTCTGGGACCTAACTTCAAGAGTGGAATATTTTCTACATATTTCATATTCATAGAGTTTCTCTTCTCATGGTATTTTAGGTTGGCAAGTCACTTCTGACTTCTTAGAGATAGATATTGCACATTGCTTATACTCATCAGGCTTCTCTGAATATTTCCTCTCAGGTTTTGTAAGGTATAAAACTTTACTGATTGAATCTCAATTCATTACTCCTGTATGTCCTTTCTGATTCATAGTGTCTATACACTTTAATTGGAATGTTTTTCCGCATATAGTGCTTTCAGGTGGTTTCTTGGGCAAGGAGATCAGACTTATCATATTCTTCTCTGTATCCATTATGGTTATAAGCAGGATCTCTGATACAAACCCAATTATGTGGAAAGAATTTGGTCTCTGAGTTTAAGATCTTCCCTCCTCCATATTCAAACTACTGAAGCTCATTTGGACCCTCATAATTTTGACTAAAAGGCTCCAAATATCTAAGGGATTGTTTATCTATAGGAGACAGACCAGGCATATATGCAGCAGGCATCTCACCAGGCATAATAGGGGAACCTGTTCTGATGTTGAATGAACTCTACAGTCCTCACTCTTAAGAGTTCTCGTCATTCCTATTCAGCACTAGCTTCTGTTTTGCTCTTTTATTCATGGCAGCACTTCACACAGACATTTATCTGAACCTTCCTGGTACGTTGTAATCACATTCTCCATTTCTTGAACATCTAAAATGATTCATGAAAAAAAGACAAAAACATAAATGAGATCCTTAATGTAAAGGTAAAGATATTTTTCCCATACTATTAGAGATCTTAAAATACTAAAATAGGGGGGCTGGGAAGGTGGCTCAGTGGTAGAGCGCTTGCCTTGCATGCCTGAGGCCCTGGGTTCGATTCCTCAGCACCACATAACCAAAAAGAAAAAAGCCGGAAGTGGCGCTGTGGCTCAAGTGGTAGACGGCTAGCCTTGAGCTGAAGAGCTGAGGGACAGCACCCAGGCCCAGAGTTCAGACCCACGACCAGACCCCCCCCCAAAAAAAAAAACAAAACTAAAATAGGTAATGATTTATGAGAGAATATATTTCTTTCTCTATAATGTGTTAAAAAATAATACTAATATTTTACGATGGAAACTGGATTTTTCTGTTTCAGTTCTCTTGTCTTTTTCATATCAGAGGAATTATTTACAAAAATTACTAAACTATTTATGGCTAGCATTTTAGGCTGTGTACTGTTGTAATTAGTATTCTTGGTTATTTTTTGAAATACTGTTTTGCTTGATCTTAGGGGTATAGCTGCTTTGGGTTGTTTTATTCTTTAAATATATTATATTATATACATATATATTATATACATATACATATATACACATATATACATACGTATATATTATATACATATATTATATACATATATGTATATATTATATACATGTATTATATACATATATGTATATATTATATACATATATATTATATACATATATATTATGCTACACTATGTCTCAAACATTAGGAGAAGAGTATTTTCTAATTTCGGAGATCATACCTTTTTTTTATACAAGCCTTTTGCTTGTCACCTGAGGGTAAGGTTTTATATACACATCTCTTCGTTTCTAACTTCCCACAGTGAATTATTTTAAGTATCTTAGTAATTTAAAAATTTGTCTCTCTTCTTTTTAGACAAAGTTTCATCAAAATTTATTCCTGTCCCTCAAACCTATGTAAGCCCAAAGATTCTCCAGCTCACCACCTAATTAATCATTCTCTCTAGACTAAAACTTTGATTCTGTATCCCAGCCTCTCCCCACCTTATCCTTATCAGAAGATAGCAGTCTGGGCATACTCATATCCTATACCTGCCTTGTCCTAGCTTCAAAGAAAATGAAAGCTCATTTTCGAAATTTCTAATTTTCTTTTTTGTCAGAACAGTTTCCACACAGAGAAAGAATTGCTAACTTTAACTTTATTGACATACACAGTTCAGTGTGTATCTACATGCACTTTTTATTCACAAATCTAACAGAGAGAATCACCTAGTTCTCTGCCACACATGGGACTCAGGGGAATTAGGAATATTATTGGTCAATACAGAGCAAGTGAACTTACCAACTCAGTTCTGGATCCAAGATTACTATGCAAGATGCTGTAACTCACCTGTTAAATTCTTATTTTTATTGTGAAAATAGTGTACAGAGGGGTTACAATTACATGGGCAAGATAATGAATACATTTCTTACCAAGAATTGTTGCCTCATCCTTTGTTTCTGGTTCCCATCCCTTCTCATCCTCCCACCGCCTCCCTTCCCACTTCCCTCCCAACCTCCCCCCCCGAACAAACGTTGCAAAGTTCATTTTTAGACATAACGACTTGTGCATCTCATTGTTGCAATGGGTCCACTTGTATCCCTATTTAAACGATTTGTTTTTTTTTTTCCCCTTCCCTTCCACAAATTACACCAACATCAAATAAAGTGTGGGCAGGGGTTATACCATGGGGGAGGGACATACAAAGCAACAAAAAATAATCTTATTAATATGTTAGAAACAATCGCATTAAAGAAAAAAATTTGAATACTTATCTTGTGGCTCATTTCCCTAACATCAACTTATCTGACCTTTTCTACTTAACTCAGACATATACTAGTTATTGCAAATGAGGGAAACCATGGGGCCTATGTTTCTTTGGGCCTGCCTTACTTCACTTAATTTAATTTTTTCCAAGTCTTTCCATTTCCTAACAAATGGGGCAATATCATTCTTTCTGATAAAGGCATAGAATTCCATTGTGTATATATGCCACATTTTATTGATCCAATCATTTACTGAGGGGCATCTGTATTGGTTCCATATGTTAGCTATGGTAAATAAAGCTGCAATAAATATAGATGTGCGGGTAGCTTTAGTGTGGTCTTGTTTGTGATCATTTGGGTAAATGCCCAAAAATGGGTTTGCTTGGTCATAGGAGAGCGCTATGTGGAATCTTTTGTGGAACCTCCATACTGCTTCCCAAAGTGGTTGAATAAGTTTACACTCCCACCAACAATGCAGTAAGGTTCCCTTCTATCCACATCCCCTCCAGCATTTGTTGTTATTAGACCTGTGAAATTCTAGTCTGAGGCTTCTCCCATATATAGCTCTTCATCTTGCTCCAGCTTGACAATCAATTGAGGTTTAGGAACACAGTGCCCTGTTAATAAGAAACAGTGGAGAACTATTGCTCATGCTGTTTCAAATTAGCTGTAAGATCTCAGATATCCTTTTTACCAGGTTGCTCTAAATCTTCTTTCTCATTTCTCACTGGCTCCATGGTTGACTTTCCCCCAGCATTGGTTTAAACTTTGCAGGTTGTGTGGCTTGAACTCAGTTCTTTTTCTCCAGGCTGACATTCTATCAGTTTGAGCCTAGCTCCATTTCCAGTTAATGAGTGCTTAATTTGAGATAAGTGTCTCAAGGACCATTTACTGGCATTACTGGCTTCAAAATGAAAGCCTCAAATTTCAAACAACTAAGCAGCATGGATAACAGACGTGAACCACTGCACACACACACACACACACACATACACACACACACACATATACATATACACATATACATATGTGTATATATGTGTATATATACATTACATATATGTACATATATATACATATATACATATATTTGTGCATATATATGTATATATACACACAAATATACATATATAAGCATATAATACCTATATACCTATATGCATATATATACATATGTGTATATATACCTATATACATATATATGCATATATATATGTGTGTGTATGTATATGTATCTAGGCATATATATCCATATATAGGTACATATATGTATATATGTAGATATACACACATATATATGCATATATATCTATATAGGTATATGAATATATATACATATATATGTACATATATATGTTTGTTCATGCATTTTCTAGATTATATATCCACCCACAATAATCACCTCAATTTTGTGGAGGCTGTCTCCTGCTTAGGGAACATAGTTTGGAATTTTTTGTCAAACTGCTGATTTGGATTCTTGAAGAATGAGAATTGCATTGCCTTGTAATGTATATAATCCACCTGACGATT